>NC_047046.1:35370069-35673554 GCF_011762595.2 Tursiops truncatus | reverse complement strand
ATGATCTTTGTAGTAGTGAGAAAGTTACTGTTTGTCCTCGGAATTAGTCTGTACTAGGGTTAATCTGTATTAGTCAGAGAGAGAGACTGAGATTTATCGTAAGACCTTAGCTTACATGATTATGGATGTTGACAGTCCCATAATCTCCCATCTACAAGCTGGAGACCCAGGAGAGCCAGTGGTGGAGTTTCAGTCTGAGTTCGAAGACCTGAGAACCAGGAGACCTGATGGTGTGAGTCTGGTCCAAGTCTGAAGGCCTGAAAACCAGAAGTTTTAGTAGTGCAAGCTGCTATTTTTATTACCAGTTTGTGATATAAATATTTAAGATAATTGAAGTCATCAAAAGTGTTATCTTAAATAGCTTATATCATATATTTTATAGTCTAAATACTTCATTATTAAACATTATTTTCAAAGATTCACTTGTTCATGATAGTAGAGACACAGTTGAGTTAATCATAGAAAACTAACTTATGCACCTTTTTTTTTTTAAGTAAAAATCTTCTGAAAAAGTGATGTTCCACTTTTTGAAGGGTGTGACTAGTAATTTCTTTCACCAGTCACAGAAAGCTATATTGATAGCCAATAGCAATGGCCTAATACTAATTCCTTATGGCTGTGTGACAATCACAGTTTATGAATTGTCTCCATGTGTTACTTCGTTTGATTCTATCCCAAACTTGAGATTTATATTTTATTTTATTCAGAAGAGAAAACTGAGTAAAGAGGTTTGTCAAAGCTGATGTAACTATCAATAGCAGAACAGTGGTTTTAACTCAGACCCCTAACTTTCTTTCCAGAGGCCGTGATGAAAGATGTGGTCAACTAATTGACTGCCTCTGGTCACCGTGGAAGGGTACACAGGAAGCTGAGCTCAATAGAAAACAGTATTACCTGCTCTTATTGGTGACCCTTAGAATGTGATTAAAGCATAGAATATTCATTGTTTTCCTAAGTCACCAGGAACATTTAATTTTAATAGATGAATAAATGTTTCTAAAATTTCTTGGGGAAATATATTTCTAAAGAGCTGAAGTCCAAGATTCAGTTTAGAATTTATAATTGTTTAAGACTAACTTCAACCAGATATGCTAAATATTCCAGCAAGTTACATTTAATCAGGAAAAAAGTTCATTTTTCTGCTTAGGAGAAGGAAATAGGGGGATAGAAAGTAAAGAAAGCAAGGATGGAGAATAAATGATAGAAGGATGTATACGTATGGGTATTTGTAGGAAGCATTTCAAATCACTTATTTAGAAGCTAAAAAGCTACAAAATCCATGCCTTGGTGTCAAACTAGAGTGGTCAAAGCAGGTATTTTCCTCTTGTGTTGATTTTCGTCTCTGTTACATCACTTGTGCATACTGCTAATTAATTTCCTCCTAGAATTTGGCAGTTGAAATGCACATTGCAGCCCAGAACTTTTCCAGCTTGCTTTAAATAAAACCACTTGGAAATATCACAGCAGAACTCCTTTGTTCAGACACAGCTCTCTGGATCAACTTCAATTATCATGTTTTCTAGTAGAAACCAGTAAAATCAACTAAGTCTCCCATCTGATAATACTCAGATTATCTAAATTATTGTTTCTGAAGAAAGAGCTACAAATGATGTTCCAAGTGTTTCACAAGGGGAATGTATTTTTGTAGGAGGCTAATATATGTGAAGGGGTTAAGTCAGCTATACAAGATACCTGAAATTTGAATCTACCTTGAAAATTAAAATGTAAAGCCACAATAAGCTGCTGCAGCTCTTAAAAGCTAGACATAAATACACAAAATCAGTGAGGTCACACAGTTTCCTCCTTCTCCCTGTGGCAAATAGAAATAGTGGTGTGAGGGAAGGGAAAATGAGCCTTTGGGCTTTCTGACTGGACACGAAAACTCACAATGGAAAACAGCTTCCTCTGTGACACTTATGAAAAAGGCATTAGAGAGGAAATATAACTACAGCTGGTCCTTCTGTAACCACAGGTTCTGCATCCGCAGATTCAACCAATCACGGATTTAAAATATTTGGAAAAAAAATTCCAGAAAATTCTCAAAAGCAAAACTTGAATTTGCCTTGTACTAGCAGCTATTTACATAGCATTTACATTGTATTTACAACTGTTTACATTGTATTAGGTATTATAAGTAATCTAGATGATTTAAAGTATACGGGGATATGTGCCGTAGGTTATATGCAAATACTATAACATTTTGTTTAAGTGACTTGAGCATCCGAAGATTTTGGTACCTGAGGGGCTCCTGGAACCAATCAATCCCTCATGGATGTAGTAAGACAGCTGTACCAGCAACAGCAAATATGAAGCTGCTCCCTTACCATGACTGAGATGTTTCTCTTAAATCCAGAATTAACATTAAATGGGTAGAAGAATGAAGTTTTTCCTGGAGCTTCAAAATTAGTGTTAAAATCACATGTATTTTACTGGAATAAAATAAATTCATTAGAAGAAAATACTTTCTGATGATTTTTCCTAACTTGATAGGAGAAACCACAATATATATATGTATATGTACATATATATATATAGTTGTCTGATTGCACTGAGATCAGTGAGATTACAATTACCAAGAAATTATCAGTTCTTGATTGATGATAATAAAAATAAAGAGCAAAGCTTAGTCAGAATTCAACTTTATGATAACAAAAGACAGAATAATTTTTCATTAGTCTAAAATTCAATTTTAAAATATCAAGATACAGAATAAGAATGGATTTAATTTAACCTTTTGTTTGTAATTGTTTTGTAAACATATTGCCTTTTATATTTCCAAACACAGGGTAACAGCTAACTCAGTGCTTTGCATTCTCAAAAATCACATCTCAGCAACTTTTTCACTCAAAGTTTTCATAGTTTCGTTGAAACATATGCCTCTAACTCAATTTAAGTAAGTTAAGATGATTAATGTATTGGAGACATATTAATCTGATTCTGTTAATTAATAGTGACACCATAAGAAAATTCCTATTAAATAAAGTACGAATAGGAAAATAATAACCATTATCATCAACATATTAATATTGTTCAGACTATTTTAAAGTTTGTTATTTAAAATTTTCAGTCCTACATAATTTTTAGGGTTATTCATTGATATTTTTATTGATATTTACCATGGGATAACTTTGTTAAAATTATGAAAATTTGAAAGCAGTTTTAAGTCCAATCACAAGCACTTTATATGTGGTACTAAAACTGGTCTTTACGCAACTTTTTGAGAAAGGAAATATTATTAGTTACATTTACGGATGAAGAAATTGAAGCTTGTGTAATTTAAGTAGTTTTCTACATTAACAACTATCCAGTTTGGTATAAAATGTTTGTGTCTAAATCTTTTATTTATCTTTCAAAATCTTTTGGTGTTGCTTTGCTTTATTCTGTCATTTCCTGTAGTACAATGTATATGTTATTCTCTTTCCTTTTGCAGGTAACCTGATTATTTCCCCAATATGATCCATAAAATTAAAAATTAAACTAGAATACATCTAGATTTTTTGACTGGTACCTTTCAGTATTTAACGTATTCAAAGCAGTTCTTTCTTTGGGAAATATATCTTCTATTATACTTTTAAAAAATTGCTTCCATTTTATTTTCTCTTACATCACTTTTATGTTATCCTTTGCTCTTTAAACTGTGTGTGTGTGCATATGTATTTCTGACACTGTTGTCACTTCCTTGTCTTATCCTTTTGCATTTTGAAAAAGCTCTGGTTGGTTTTCATATCACTTGATATGAAATATTGGATTTAAAATCTGGTTTTATTTCTTGTGCTGATCTGATGCAGCTTGTGCATGCTTAGGAGTTTTAAAATATTTTGAAAATTAATTTTTTAGTTTCTTTAAAATTTTTGATCTGGTACAGCTCTTTTTGCATTTCTAACTACCTTTTAGCTGGATTTCTTTTTCTCTTGCATTTTGTCTTCTTGTCTCTTTTTAATACTTCCTATGTTTCGAATTCCACATTTTGTTGAATATACTAAAAAAGTACAGTGTCACTTAGGGTTCCATTAAGTAACAAAGTTCCAATCAGATTTTTCAACTAAAAAACTTTAAGGAAAGTCCTATTTTCAAAGTGTAGACAGGGTAAAGGAAAAGAGATAAATGTAATGAAGCACCTAGAAACTAGCAACTGTGGGAAGCAATCATGGTCTCTTCGACCTGAGGGATCCAAGGACAGAAATAGTGTTTCTGGAGACCCCTGTGAGTTGGAGCCTTAGAGAAGGAACCAACATGACCAATTGTGCAGTCACGCAAGGGTTTGGCAGTTGGAAGCCAGATGTCAAGGATGGTTGAGTGGTGTCATCAGAAGGGGCCAAGGCACATCTTGGGGCACAGGGCAATGAAGCATAAGGGAAGAAATGGATATTGGGAGCAAAATGGGAAATGCTTCAATGCACACTTTCTAAAATATAATTCAGTTTCCAATAGCAGATCATTTTCAAATTATGTTGTTATTCTTCCTTCTTAAGTATTATACTATCTTTTATTGTGCTGCTAAATTTTTCAATTTCTTAATTTCATTTAGTTTTTACTCATCTTCATTTATTGGGCTGTCAAGTCCTGTTGATTTTATGCATTAACAGAGCCTTATGTTTTTTCAGTCTTTCCTTTCAATATTTAACTTATTGCCATTAACATTTATCTGATTCTTAAGCCAGATAGGTCTTATATGTGCTTAATTTCTTAATATCTGTCTCATGTTTTACTATCTTATTTTGTGTGCATTTTCTAGCTTGAAGAAGAATTCTCTGATACTAATTCATGATTTTCTCACTATGAATTTTTTCCCATGCACAATCTGAAGCAGTCATTTCATTTTTTTCTTTCCTTGCAAAAAATGACAATTTCTATAATACTTTAATACTTGAAATATTCCAGGTTAATTCCTTGGCAACTCCATTATCCAATATAAAGTGGTTCCTGTATTTCACTTCCTTCTCACTCCTTTTTGTTGCTTATATGATCTGGTAACCCCTGAGTCACTCTAATTGAAAGAGATATTAATGGGGAAATTGAATCAAGAAACAGCTGTCTATCATAGAAAACAAGTCCCATTTGTGTGTGTGTGTGTGTGTGTGTGTGTGTGTGTGTGTGTGTGTGTGTGTGTGTTGCATGTATGTATTTAAGTCTCCTCTCTGGATGGTGAAAATTTTGTATCTATGGAGTAAGAATGCAATAAGGTAGATTTCCACTTTACAAGGATAATTAATATCTCTCTGTCTTCATATAGGTGTGGTAAGTGGAAATTATCCAACTACTTGAAGCTCATTGATAAGCAGTTCTACTTTCAGAGGCATTTAAAGAACAGTGGGAAGGATGGAATAGGTTGCTTAGGTACTACTAGCTTTTCATTATCATTGTTCATTATTCCCTTCAATTAGTTCTTATATACACATAACTGCATAGATGAGAAAATTCTTTTTCATACTTTCTTGCTCAGAAGACATTTCTTGGAGTCTATTCTAACTTCTTCAAGGAATTAGGGTCGAGAAAAAAAATTCTTCATTGACAGTGATAAAAACCTACCTATTTCTTTAGCCATTTCTTTTATATTTTGGACTTAAATTCATATAGGCAAATATCTTTAAGATGAGAACCTGGAATAAAGATCACATTTTATATTAATATTATACCTTGTTTTCATTTGAATTTTTATGATTGTGTTATATGTGCTCCTAGATACTGGATTTTTTTTCAGGGAGATTTAGGATCACAGGGTTTATTATTTGAGAAAGTGGTTTGGGGGTATTAGAAAATACTGCTTCTTTTATATAGCAGGGGTTAGCTACCTTTCCTTGCTTAAACAGTACTGGTTTTGAAAATAAATTTACTTCTCATTGGGTCTGAATGACTGACCTGTGAAAGAAACCTTATTTTTAATCTCCTCAATAGTTTCTATGACGTAGTTTATTGTCTTTCTTTTTCTTTTTAGTTTTTGAATATTTTAAAATATCTTGTTTGCTCTAGTCCTCCTTACTTGCCCCAAAATTCTGTATACCCACACACTGTAAATAACTTGATAATCAAAGAGAGAAAGCAGCAAAGCTAATTATTTTATAATTACTCCAATTCCCAAGGTAGAGTTGGGAGTTGTATCAATCAGTAAATTTTAACTTCATACCATCTGTTGGTATTTAGTCTGATTGCTTACTTTTAAAGACAGATTTTTAAAAGATAAGTATAACATTTCATTAAGTAACTTTTAAAAAATACCCAGGAATCTATAATATTATGTATGCAACTTCACAGAGAGGAATTCAATGACAAATTACACTGCATGGCTAACACACGTACAAAAGAGAAAGCATATTTCAAAACTCCAACCAATGGAATAACCTACAGGGGAAAATAAGCTAACATCTTTCCATCTTTACAAATTGCTGATCAATAAATCACACTTTCAAAGGAGCTGAATATTAATTTCTCTATGAGGCTTGAAGCAATGGAAGCCTCATTTACATATAAACAGACATTTACAGCAATGATTTCTGTCATGGGCTAGTGTATGTTTAACATGACAAATTACATCAGTAATTCAGATTGACTTCTCTAATGCATAATAAAGAGGCACTGCAAATTCTGAAGATACATATTTACTTACTATAGAAAAATGCAGCACTAATTTAAGTATTAAAATTCATTGTGAAATATATGTACTCATTCTTAAAGCGTCTTCAACTTTTTCAGGGTAGGGGATGGAGGAGGGGTAGATTCCTAGGTTCTCGTGGTGAAGAGGCAAGAAGAAACCTCATTTTCCTGGCTGGAGGAGGGAAAAAGTAAACACTTTAAAGTCAGCTCAAGGGATTCTCCTTAACATCAACAAAGACTTACTCTGCAGGGGAAAAGATGTTACAGAGCTTTATCCAATCTGGGCATAGGGCAATTACATGGATCCAGTAAGTTCTAGACTTTCTGCCTCTCCTACGAGAGGTGGAAAAGAGCTAAAAGGCACCTGGGAATGTCACAACCTAGGTCCACAGGTCCACTAACAGACTGAGATTTAATCATAGGCCTATAGAAAATGTCATCTCCCCACACCTTACCCTCACATCAGCAATGCTGATACTTCTGATACAGTATAACAATGGGAAGAGCTGAAAGGCAGCTTTTAAAGAAAGATTCTTTAAAGGAACCCAAAGACATCAGGAGAGACAAAAACCAGAACAGCTGAGGGTACAGCAAACATTAAACATGTCCTAAATCCTGGCCAGATAAACATAAAACCTCACACTATCCAGCGCCTCAGTTACTATTAACCAATACATGTCAGGTTTCCAGCAAAAATAACCAAGCATGCTAAAGTCATCACCACCCTAAAACAAACTCCATACACACTAGCAGTCACTCCCTGCTCCTTTCTCCCTATAACTCCTATCAAACACAAATATTAATTCAAGAATCTTACAACAGTATATTTTCATTTCTCTTAGCCTATTCATTATCTATATATTTTGAGGTTTATACTATATGTAGAAGTAAAACGTATGACATTAGTACAACGCATAGGATAAGGGTGATAAAAATATTCCAAAATTAGCAATGATGGCTGCAGAACTCTGTGAACATACTAAATACTAAAGTGTACACTTTATTACATTATGTAATATTAGAATGTGTAAATTATATCTCAATAAAGCTGTTATTTAAAAAAAAAAACCTCACAAATCTACTGTAGGTCTCTATAAATTTCCCTATTCTGGGCCTTTCAAATAAATGAAGTCATGCAGGCTGCTGTCTTTTGTGGCTGGCTTCTTTCACTTAATATTATTAAGCATAATATTTTCAAGGTTCATCCATTTCTGAAAAAACTATATAATCCATTTTCATTCAATGGAGTTACTAATAAGATTTTTATCTGCCATTTTACTATTTGGTTTTTTTTATTTAAGTTTTTGTCTATTTCTTCCTCTATTCCTACATCACTGTGTTCTTTTGTGTAAAATAGATATTTTCTAGTGTGCCATTTTAGAAGAATACACTAAACTTGAACACCCCAAAGAACACTTTGGGCTGGCAAAGATTTTTTTATATTAGAAAACAAAAATATAAACCATAATAAATTACTAAATTGTACTTTATCAAAATTAAAACTTTTGCTCTTTAGAAAACTCTAAGTAAATGAAAACGTAAGCTGTAACTTGGAGAAAATACTCAAAATCTATGTTTAACAAGGGAACTGTATCCAGATTATACAAAGTACTCTTAAAACTCATAATAAAGAAATAAACAAACAAAAATTTAAAATGGACAAAAAACACTTCACAGAAGACATATGAATAACCAATAAACAGTTAAAAAGATGTTCAACATGATGAGTTATCACAGAAATGCAAAGTACTACTACAATAAACTAGAAAGTTTAAAATTTTAAGAATTCATACAGTACCAAATATTAGTGGTGATACGAAACAATTGGATATCTTAAATACTACTCATGTAAAATGATATAACTATCTTGGAAAATTGTGTTTCAGTTTCTTTTAAAGTTAAACATATAATTGTCATATAACCCAACAACCCCACTTCTAAGTATTTATCCAAGAGGAATAAAAATATGTCCACAGAAGGAATTTTAAAGAAATATTCATAGGCTCTTTATAATAGCTGAGTCAATAAACAATTGAGTTATATTCATACATACTTTACTACTCAAATTAAAAAGAATGAGCCGCTAGATGCAACAACTTGGATGAATTTCAAAAGAAGCCAGGCACAAAGTAGTGCGTAAAATATAATTCTTGTCTGCAATTCTAGATTAGGCAAAAGTAATTTATGTCACAAAAAACAAATAATTGATTGCATGTAACCAGGGGTGGGAAACACAGAAAGTAAGTATCTCCTTTACCATGCAACATATTCCAGTGTAATTCTAAAAATTCTTTCCATTCGATAATGCCTTCCTTCCTAATGACAGCAATAATGGCTAATAGTGATTGTGCTAGATGCTTGGCACTTTATATACACACGGTGCCAGATTGTTCTATTCTCAGCTTGTTAAGATGGAAATTGCATTTCCACAAATGCCCTTTCTTGTCCAGGTCTGGGTTTGAGTTGTCCATTACTCTCTGAAGGTCTTAGATCAAACACAGAGGTTAATGGAGGGTTCCAGCTTCCTTTTCTTTCTGTGCTTTTCATCTAACTCATCTTCCTGCGAACCATTAGTCAGGTCCACCACCAAACCCTTAACTGTGGGCTTATGGAAGCACTAACTGCACAGAGGCAAGAGCTTCCCTGTCATGGTCCCCCTTAGGCAACTGGACTTGGCTCTTCAGGTTTTTCTGCAAAAGATGATTTTTCTCTAAACATCCAGTTACCCATTCTGATCATTGATTTTCCTAGCTCTTCTGACAACTGTGCAAGTCTAATTCTGATAATGAAGCCCTTATACCATGTCACTCATAGTACCCTGTTACCCTTGCCTGAACCTTGGCAAGCTCTCTCTCTTGCTTAAACACACACACACACACACACACACACTCACACTCACAATACTCACACACATCTTCATAGGTGTATAATTTTCAAAAAAACTACACTTTTCTGAGTTTTTTTGTTGATGGAGGGAGCAGGATTTTGTTTTCTTAAACACACACATACACAAAGGTCAATGATGTAAATGAATTTAACTAAGAAATGACTCAGGTAGTGATACTTGAGTACATTAAGTGTTGCTCAGAAGCCTATTTCCTTCATTAGTTTGTGACTCTGACTCTAAATTTCTAACTTGTATGCAACAGAGCTCCAGATTTTTTCCAGAATCAATTACTATTAGAGTGCCACTGGAACCCTTAGGAGACAGTCTCCCATCCTTTCTTCTATGTTTTATGGTCCATATTCATTTACTTATTCATTCAAGAAACATTTACTGAACACATATTTTGTTCCAGACATTATTAAAAATAGACCTCAAGGACTTCAATAGGGAGTCAGTTATAAAATTTAAAAAGTGAGCTCATAAAGGATCATGAGCAAAATGCTATGGATTCACTAACAAAGGAATGAATCTATAAGAAGTGAGTTTTTTAAGGTAGACTTTATAGAAGATTAAAAGTGTGGTCTACACTGGATATATCTCATGCTTTTCCTTTTTCTTCTCCCACCATTCTGTGGAACTGCTCTCAACCCAAATTGGGCAGATCAGTGACCACATTGTTGTTAAATTCAACCTTACTAAAAAATACCTAAAGCGAATTTGAATGAGGTTTAGTTTTTATTATCACATATGTTAATTTCCCTATAAAAGCTATTCTTGGTAGGAAATTCAATAAACACAGCAATGGACATAAAATAAAATTCTGCCTATATGGTCAGACATACAAGTATCTGTTTCATAGTTATCTAGTGATGTTAATTTTTTTTAATGTCCTGGTCACTTGTTCATCTTTATTGAGCTATTCACCTTTAAGGTTCATAATAGTTTTTAAGGACTCTATCATATGATGCAAATAAAATTGGTATAAGCTCTTCTTCTCTAATACAGGTTGCATTTTCTTTCCAAGTTTTTCACTGGTGTTTTTGTTGTGATGTTTCAGTCTGGACCACTGCAGAAAACAGATGGAGCAACCAAAGGGTTTAATTTAAAAGGTTCACAAAGCTATGGGCCTGGTTAAGGTACCAGACAAGGGATAATGAAACACCCAAATATTACTAACAGCAGGGAGCTGTTACCCTCTCTAGGCCTGGAATGGCAACAGGAGGGAACGATGTTACTGGAGTCCAACCAGAATTAGAACCAGGGAAGAGGATTCTTCTGATCTCCTGCTGGTGCCATGCATAGGCCAGTATAATCTAGAAGCCAGAAGGCAGTGGGAGCCCAGTGCCTTAATTCATAGAAATTGGTCTCTATGGGAAACAAAGGGAAACAAAGAGCAAAGACTTGATACACAGAAGCTCTTTGATTTATGGAGGTTTCTATATTTCATATAGTCAAAACTAACTCAAGTAGTTTCCATTTTCATCTTTAAAATACCTTCTTCACCCAGAGATCATATAATTTTTTCTTAATCTTTTAGTTTAGTTTTTTTTCTTAATTTTCCGTTTGGCTGGATTTATTTCAGTTCCCAGGTGATTCATTGTTCTTTCTTTCCTCAAGACCATCACTCTTGCTTTTCCTTCTTTCTGGAAAGTTGTCTCCCAATTATAAGCTCAACCAAATAAAAGCTATCTTTTTTTATCTCTAACAAATCAGAGGTATTATGTTTACAAGTAAGCAAATGGTAAGAGCTACTGTGGTCTTGGAGACAAATAATCACTTTACATTGACAGTATGAAATTTTACCTGAATGCTTCTGGAAACTTCCAACAGGTAATAAATCTCCCCACCCTTTTGTGCTCCAAGAAATGGTTTAATGCAAAGAACTACCCTTACCAACATGACATAAATAAGACACTCAGTTGTCCCCCTTTCTTAAATATGGCTGGACCAAACAAAGACTCTAAATTTACTCTTTGCCTTATAAATTTTTATATGAATTGTTCGTTTTCACTGACCAATCTAGATAAAATACCTGCTAACTGGACTTGAGCAAAGTTTAGTTAAGCTTCTCTCCTTGCCCCACCCTTGAGCAAACATGAGGAGCCAGAACAATTCATAAAAAACAAATCCAGATTTAACTAAAGAGAGACTATTCAAAAGGATTATTGTGATCAGGGAGGGAGGTCTGTAACAAAAAGGTGAAGTGTCTTTGCAAGAGGGAGAAAGGGTAAGGAGAGGGCTTTCAGAACAATTCGTCCGTAACAGCCCCTCCAGAACTGCTGACCTCAGAAAAACACCAACTGTCAGATCAGACCGTTGCTCATCTCACTTCCTCACCCCTGAATCTTTCCTGCCTTGTTTACTCCTTCCCCTAAAAGAAAAACCTTTTTTCTGCCTGAACTTTGAGTTGCTTACAGATTTTATAGTCCTTATGGTCAAAGCATAAAAGCCCTCTCCTTACCCTTTTTCCCTCTTGCAAAGACACTTCACCTTTTTGTTACAGACCACCCTCCCTGACCACAGTAATCCTTTTGAACAGTCTCTCTTTAGTTAAATCTGGATTTGTTTTTTATTTGGCAGCCCTTTTGCCCTTGCTCATCTTTATGGCTGTGAGAGTCTGGGAAAGGAATACTCATTCAGCAAACATTTAGGGAGCAGCGATTCTGTGCCGGATACTCTGCTAGATGGTGGGGATACAGTGAAGAGAAAGGCATTGTCTGATCCCTTAGGGAGCTCACAGGATTATTACAATGCAGAGCAATAAGTGCTACCAGAAAACAAAGAAAGAAGGAAACAATTGCTTTTCACTCTGAGAAGACAGAGGAGGGGTACTTATTCCTGAGGGAGGTAAGTCAGAGGATGTTTTCAGAAATTGGTACTATTTGGGATGATCAAAATATATTATAGAATATAATCAATTCAGAAATGTATATTGAAGGCAGTAAGCACTGTTTAAAGTTGGAAATGTCAGGGATGAGTATAGCTGAGAAAGTCAGCAGAGGCTTCATTCATAGATGGAGGAGGTGAGCCTTGAAGAACAGCGGAGACTGGAACGGCATAGGAAAGAGTGGTAAATGTTTCAGCCAGGTTTTATGAGCACAGGGAACTGGGGCAGAGGTGTGTGTTGGGGAGAAAAGAAGGCTAAGATAATCAATGTTTCCATTTCTATACTCACAACCTTCTTTCAGCTCCCACTCGTTAGAATCCACACCTGTGTTTAGCTTATATTGTGCCATGAAATCATCTCTTTTACTTGCTATACTTGTACTCTATTCTCATCTTGACACCAGTTTATAGATCTAAGTGCATGACGGAGCACAACCATTGCACACATTTTTTCCCAAAGCAGGACTCAGATGAGTGACGGCTCAATTTTCATGGTGACACCAAGCACTTCAGTTAAAATGAGCAGCATATCTTGCTCTGATACTGATTTGACACCAATTTCAGACGCCACCATAGAAAAGAGTTCACAATTTTATTAAGTCCATATGCTGAAGTGAACATATTTAGGCTGAGGTAGAGCGACTGTTATCCTAAGGATGGAGCACATTTGTCAGAGTTTATTTTCTGCTCGTGACAGATCTGCAGTGATGGTCCCACTGACTCAGACCTTCTGGTTAATTTCTCGCATTATAATTCAATTTCTACCTTGGTAATCCAACAGATGGTTTCTTTCTTCCTATCTTGGATATTATGAGAAAGTGGATCAAATTCAGAGTCTGGTAAAGCCACTGCTGAAATTCTGACACAGACCATGAGAACCTTCACATATGTGCACAAAAATGAGGTATTTCTGGCCCTCCCTGCCAACTGCTCAAGACTAATTGCTGGGGCACCACATCTCTGGCTTGGCATCCTGCCTGCTGAAGAGCAGGGATTGTGCGGACAGAGGTTCCAAGGGTGCAGACAGCTCTTTCATTTACATTCCCTCCAGTGTTTACTTTGCTAGGTCTCATGGCAGGAAGTTTTCTATTTTCTTCTAGAGCAGAAGATAATATTTTTTTCTCTACACATTACCAACCACTGTGCTGGCCAAATTCTCACATATGAGGTGTTCAGTGTGAAGAATTGCAGTTTTCAAAATAGAGGTAGAGCGAAGACTGTCCTGCCTGCCGTCACCACACACAGTGGGGTGTCGCTCTAGGACCTTGCTTCAGATGTGTAAGCTCCCCATTCACTAAACTAATGTTGTCTCTGTTGCTGAAAAAAAAAACAAATAAGAAAGAAAATACATGTATTTTTAGCATGAGAGTAATTTTGAGTGAAAAATTCACAGTTTAGCTAGGTAGATTGTATCTATATTATTTGGTTGTATGAAAGCTCTACTGGAAAATTGCATTTTAACCATCAGTAAATGTATTTCAATATTGGCAACCTTTCCTGACATCAGGTGTGAGATGATCGCCTTACTTCTTATCACCCCTCATATTTCATAGTCACTCTGCAGTAAGAGCCTTACAGTTACGTTATAAAGCATGTGTTGTTTCCACGTTTATTAGAAAACTTTAAATATTTAAACATCATGAAAGCAACAGAAAGAAAATACTCTTTTTGCTATTTTATATTCTGAGCTCACTGAACATTTTATGATAATAATTTTGACCCTTTATTGTAAGTTTATTTCTAAATATTTTAAAAGAAAAATATCTCCAAATTATAACATAAATCCAATGTGAAAATGGGTTTGGTATTAATAGATATAACATTATACCTATATACATATATAGGTAAATCTATATACATATATATCTAATAGAATATTCAAATTTCACAGCTTTTATGATGACAAGAATATGGCTTTCTAAAATAGAGTTTATTTTTATTGTTAGAATTTATTTTCCATTGTTAGAATTGAATAACCTTGGATGAAAATTTAAATATTATCTAGAGGCCTGTGGATTTACCTGAATTAGTCTACATTTTCAAACTAGAGAGTGTATATCATAACTAGCACCTGCAGAATTTCCACCTAAAAGTTTATTTTCCTACAATGTATGTTCAATAGAGTGTGGAGACCAGACTGCTAAACAAATGGACTAACCGAATTTAAACTTAGAACTATCTTAAGGTGTATGGTATGATAGTCAACGTGCCTAAGACAGTGCCTGGCACACAGCACATGTTCAACTTCATCTCCTTGTCTTCTTTTAAGTAACAGTGTGCATGTCTTAAGTTTCAATTTCCTTTTTACTATATTCATATACTAGTAACACTAAAGTCAATTCAATGAAAGTGGTTAGACCAATTCTTTGGCATAATGGTGCAACCCATCCTTCCACACTGAACATTATCACTTGCAGAAAAATCCAATAAATTATCTAGTCCTTTCAAGGATTTGGCTCTCTCCAAGTTCTTGACTTTAACATCTCAATACCTTACACCACACAGCATGTGCTCTAGTTATCTCACACCTCTTATGTTTCAGTCTCCTGACTCTGCAGCTTTGTTTGTTCTGCTTCTTTCTTCTAAAATACCTATGAATCCTATGAATCACTTACATCTAGGCTCCACCCCCACTTCTGCAGTATGACCTGGACCAATCTCCTCCACAGTAGGAAATAATCCCTTCTTCCACTGATTGTCCAGAGTATTTTCCTGTATTTGATCACAGTGATTACTCTCTTCCATCATTTATTTTAATATTTTTATAGTTGTATTTTTTACAATAATGTCTTTAATGATAGGTAGGACCTGTTTTGTCTGTACCCTTCACAATGCCTTATCCACTTGAGTTTGCAGTGAAGCTCTAATGATCATTCAAGGAATGAAAGAATGTGTGAACCTGTGTAAAAAAAAAAAAAACTGAAGAAGAGATATGTACAAATTTTTAAAATAAAAATTTATAGATATATATACATATTTGCTACAGTTTTCTAATTATTTAAATGTTACTGAGGGCTAAAACACACTGCTTCATATTATTTTACATTTTATTGTGGTAAAACATATTTAACAAAATTTACCATTTTAACCTTTTTAAATTGAAGTATAGTTGATTTATAATATTATATTAGTCTCAGGTGTATAATATAACATTCAATATTTTTTATAGCTTATACTCCATTTAAAGTTATTATAAAATAATGGCCGTATTTCCCTGTGGCATACAATCTGTCCTTATCTACTTTATATATAGTAGTTTGTATCTCTTAATCCCTATATCGCCCCTCCTCTCTCCCCACTTGTGACTACTAGTTTGTTCTCTGTATCTGTGAGTTTGTTTCTGTTTTGTAATATACATTCATTTGTTTTATTTTTTAGATTTCACATATCAGTGATAATATACAATATTTGGCTTTCTCTGACTTATTTCACTAAGCATAATATTTTCTAGGTTCATCCACATTGTTGCAAATGGCATAATTTCATCTTTTAAATGTCTCAGTAATACTCCATTACATATATATATCACATCTTTATCCATTCATCTGTTGATGGACACTTAAGCTGCTTCCATATCTTGGTTATTCTAAATAATGCTGCTGTGAACATTGGGGTGCGTGTATCTTTTGAGATTAGTGTTCTCATTTTCTTTGGATATATACCCAAGGGTGGAATTGCTGGGTCATATGGTAGTTGTGTTTTTAGTTTTTTGAGGAACCTCCATACTGTTTTCCACAGTGGCTGCACCAGTCTACATTCCCACTAACAGTGTGCAAGGGTTCCCTTTTCTTCACCAACATTTGTTATTTGTGCTCTTTTTGCTGATAGCTATTCTGATAGATATCAAGTGATATCTCATTGTGGCTTTAATTTGTATTTCTCTGATGATTAGTGATGTTGAGCATCTTTTCATGTGCTTATTGGCCATCTGTATGTCTTCTTTATAAAAATGTCTAGTCAGGTCTTCTGCCATTTTAACCATTTTTAATTGTTAAATACATTCACATTTGTCATGCAATCATCACCACCATCCTTCTCCAGAAATTTTTGGTCATTCCAAACTGAGACTCTTTACCCACCAAACACACACACCGCTCTATTTATAACAGCTCTTAAAACAGACAGTCTACATAAGAATTCTTAAAACATTCATATGTATATCAGTTTCTAATATTATGGAATAGTCATAACAGGAGATGCACTCTGAGGTGTTTAAGACATTCTCTGGAAATGTGAGTCCTGTAAAACTTTTAAGATTAAGGAAGTAACTGAGACTGTGTGCTGAAGTTTGAAAGAAGAAAATAGAAAAATTATCATGAAATATATACACCTTTATGCGAAACAAAATGATATCAATCAAGCCACATATATCTAAAGTGTTTCAATAAATATATCCTGTGCTTACTGTTTTTACTTATTAACATATTTTATGAATAGATCTAAGTGTCTGGTACAAATTTATGAATTGATTTTACAATGTAAGATTTAAATTCCTTGGGAAAGCAATACTATACCTAGAACTCAAACATATTTGTTAGGTGAAGACGTAGGCACACGTTTCTAAGCACGGAGCCATAGGAATTTCTCCTGATTAGGCTTCAGTCACTATCGATATTCCAAAATGGAAGCAGTGAAAACTTATTTTTGGTTTTGAGATTTCAAAATATTAATGCACCAATGTAAGGATTATAAATTTGTATTATCTGAAAACCGTTTGGCACAAGTTGAAAACTCTGTAAATAATGTTCTAAAAAAACCGTCTTTGTCAATTTAGAAATTTGAGGTATGACTCAAAAATGGTACAATAGATGTTATTACCATACCTTTTAAAAGTCCTTACAGATTTATTTTGAGTGTCAGTAGCAAAGAAGACATTATGGTTAAAATGTTTCAGTAAGTTTTATAAATTATATATTTCTTAAAATTGTGATTACAAATACTTACAAATTCATCTCCATTCTCATACAAAAAGTTCTGTCTTAAGAATACAAGAAACTTAAACTCTGCTTGGAGATGTCAGAGAAGTTCTACAAAGAAAGATGACAAATGAGCCAAGTATTAAAGAAAGGATAAGAGCTGATCAGACAAGCAGGGGAGTAGATTTTGCAAATAGTGAGGACTATTTGGTAAGGTCAAGAAATAATAATAAAAACAAAATGCATAGCCAGGGGAGTGCAAAAAGAAAAAATCCTAGAACATTATGTTCATTTTTGAGTCATGCAGCATCACCATACAGAATTGTTGTCTTTGTACATGCCTTTTTCTCCCACAAAACTGAGAATACATTGACAGAATACATTGTGTCTTTATTGTAATATCTCCCAGGGCTATCACCATGTTCAAAATAGTTTGTGTAATCAATAAATGTTTCCATAAGAATTAAGGCGTAAAGACCTCTAAATGTAGAAAAGACAGTTATCTGGACGTCTCCTTCTACTCCCTTGTATCAGGACCACCATCAAGAAATCCATGAAAAAAGCGTAGTAATGATGGTACAACAACATAGAGAAATAAAACTGCAATAAAGGATTGAAGTTACAATCATATGCATTTATTTTCGATAGGGTAATGCATTTGTGCAATAAAATTTCACCTTGTAAAATTTTCTTCCACCTCCCTAAATTATATAGTAATAATAATAATAATGCCTAATATTTACTGAGTGTGAACCATATGCCTTTTACTCTTTTAAGACTTTGCATGTACTACTCATTTACTTCTCACACTTGTGACATAAGTACTGTTATTATCCTCACTTTACAGATGTGAGGATTACAGTGCAGACAAGTTAAGTAACTTATCTAGTCTTGCAGACATTAATTTGTGGAGTCGACTTTTGAACCAAAGCATTCTGCTCCAGAGCCAGATCTTTCAATCATTATCTTATATTGCCCCACACAGTGTTAAAAATGAAATTTCCCTTTGCTCATACTAGTCTTCTTACCTCAGCTTATCTGATGAGAATGCACATTGCCAACAGAATCCCAACCGAAGACTAACTTGACATCTCCTGACTCACTAAATCCTGCAATCCCTGGCACATGGCAATTATTCAGAATGCCAAGAGTAATTCAATGGATGCTATATTAAAATGCATCCATCCATCCATAAATATCTTACTTCTTCTCAATATTTATTAAACACACTTAAACTGCTTTTGTAAGTAGATGAATTCATGTTAATACACCAATTGAATTTTCCTGCCAAATAAGCAAGGTGGCCAATTCAGTTTATTTTAGGAAATGTGAGTTGACGTAAATATCTATATATATATGTGCACATAAATCTGTATGTACACAGGCACACACACATCCATACATATACATGTTATACATAACTTTGAGAAAATACCACGTATTATTTTCTTAGTTTTATGGATTAGGAGATTTTATTTATCTATTTATTTATAACATCTTTATTGGAGTATAATTGCTTTACAGTGGTGTGTTAATTTCTGCTTTATAACAAAGTGAATCAGCTATACATATATCCTCATATAGGAGATTGTATTTATATAGAGGGTTTTGTCCAGATTCACACAACGTGTTGGAGACTAAACTCCAGGGGAACCCAAGTCATTGAATTACCTTCAGCCTCCCAGTCTTCCAATCTGAGCATGAGATAATATGGAACAAAGGAAAGCCACTCCTTATTGGTCTTTGCTAAATTTCTGACCCTCCAAACCCATAAGCATAATAAAATGGCAGTGATTGAGCTGTTAAATTTCTGGATGATTTGTTACACAGCAAGAGAAACTGGAACAACATACAAAGAAGTTAGAAGTTGCTGCTTGCTCCCATTTTAATAACTATATGGAATTATAGATTTTTGACATGTTCAGAAACAGAATTTGATATTCCTCACGTAGCTTCCCAGTATGGTGTTCATCTTTCCAAAATTTGCATTATTGTATAAGATAAAATTACTAGATGTTTTCATTTCTTGAAATGTGAGAGAAATCACTTTTCATAATTTTGGACATCTCTTTTGTTCATTGAAATTTAAATCAATTCCTATAAAAATAAGAACACATATCTTTGAATTTTAAAATAGATTCTCCCTAAAAAATTCTTTGCATTTCATTTCCATATTTTAAAGTATAATACTAGCTCTTAAAATGCAAATTGCATTATTTTCCTTTGTGAAATAGAGAAATGTAGAAATATGGCAGCATATAAAAACTATTAACATATCCTGATTTAATTGAATAGTTAAATGCTTTCTTTTAAGATGTCTACAAACTAGTTAAATATACTGATCTTTGTGTACTTTTCCACACATTTTCTAAGTATTAAATTATATATTCTTTTAAAATGAGATTATTATGAGACACCAGAATTAATTTTAACATGCTGAAATTTAATCATGTTCATATTTATATTGAACATACTTATTTTCAATTTCTTGTTTTTATATACATATAAAATATAATATGGTAAGTAGTATTATTTGTTTTAAGTCCACAAAATTAGTTCACCCATTAAGAATTTTCTGAGATTGTGTAACATAAAAATTTTATTTCCTGGATGCATCACTCAACCATATGAAGAACAAATTTCCTTTCTCTTCAGCACTTTGGTTCCAATATATATGAGAGTTGGTTTGCTTTTTTTTTTTCTTTTTTGGATAAAGCATTCTTGGAGAGGAGACCAGAGAAAATATCATGAGAGGATTCACACAAAGTTCATTTACCCTTTTCATTGTTTCTGAGGCTGAAAAGTGCTGTTTGTTCTTCCACCTGGTGACTTCCAAGCTGCGGAAACAATAATGGTGTTTATACAGAGGTGAAACTGCACTCTGGCACGCAGATGAATGAGCGTGAATGTCAAACTCTGATTAAAATTGCCTACGATTTCTACTAAAAGTCTGCAGAACTTTTTAATATCTCCTTGCCAAATGCAACATTTACACAGTTGGCTGGGAAATAAAACCATAGAATATATAATACTATTCACACTAGAATTTTCAAATTGTATTTATAATCCTCTTCAGGAAGATGGTTCCTGATCTCAATTGTTTCTTTATTCTCATCATAATGCTTTTTTATTTCTATTTTTTTTTTTTACAAATTGTGGATCTTTAAGGAATAAATTAATGATGTAATTAGCTTTCACTTGTTGAGTCCTTACTACATGGAAGCACTTTACACATATTAACCCATTTAACTTTTACTATTACTCTCTGAAATAGGACCTATTATCTTCTTCATTTTTATAAACAAGGAAACTAAAGCACATAGAGATGAGTTAACCTAACCTCACACACCGTTTAAGTAGTCACAAAAGTCATTTGTAGGTAGATAATCTAAATGATAAATTTACTTAAGGTGAACTTCGAACATCCTCCATATTTGTCAATTTATCTAAAATGCAAATGTGACCTTATCACTCTCACACTTAAAAACATCAATAATTGCATGTCACTACTGTAAGTAATTTTAAAACTTTAGCATGAAATTCAAGACTTGAATTGATCTGGCCCTGGCAGTAGCTCTAATCCCATTTAACCAACACCCTCCTACTTTAATATTCTAATTATACCACACTTTGTACTTTTCCAAATACTCCATTTAATTTCATCCTCCCATGACACTTTTCATATTAATCCATCTTCCTGGAATGTTCCCTCTCTTATCCTTGATTACCCTGCAAATATCTATTCATTCCTTAAAATTTAGCTCAGGTGTCATCTTTTCCAAGAAATCATCCTTGAATTCCACTACTGCCAAATAATCAATCCTTCTTCTACTATTTATGTATCATTCAAGTATTATATGCCCCACTGCATTAAAATAAATTATCTATAAATTTTATCCCTGCCAGACAAGGGTTTCTTTTCCAAGAAGGAAGAGATATGTAATTCATTTTTGTGTTCCTAGAACCTACAATAGTATCAGATATATATAATAAATGCTTGTTAAATAAATGAACGTGAAGGTTAAGGCTTAAATCTTTAGTGAACTGGGTCCAGTCACGTATACCATCCAGAAGGTCTCAACAACACATTGCTCTCTCAAGGAAGGCTATGTCCTTGAATACGGTTCCAGCTGTGGGAAGAGTGGGCAGAATGTACATTACAAGGACAGGAGAGGGGGTGAGGATCCTCCCATTGCCAGGGTCCAGCTGTGGATCAATGGATGGTTGTGTCTTCTTGATGACCTCCTCCAACAATAAACTTCCCTCTTAGAATGGCTTTTGCTACATCCTGTAAGTTTTTGTATGTTGTGATTCCGTTTTCTTTTGTTTCAAGACACTTTTGATTGCCCTTTTTATATTTTCTTTGATCCATTGGTTGTTCAGGAGTGTGTTGTTTCATTTCCACTGATTTGTATATAAAATAAAATTTCCAGCTTCCTTCTTCTTATGTATTTCTAGTTTCATACCATTGTAGTTAGAAAAAAATACTTGATATAATTTCTGTCTTCTTGAATTTGTTGAGACTTGCCTTGTGGCCTAATTTCTATATTAGAAAATTTTCCGTGTGCACTTGAAGAGAATGTGTACTCTGTTGATGTTGGACGGAATGTTCTTTATTTGTCTGTTAGGTCATTTGGTCCACAGTGTCATTCAAGTCCCTGTCTAAATTGATTCTCTGTCTGGGTGATATATCCATTGTTGACAGTGGGTTCCTAAAGTCCCCAGTGCTTATTGCATTGTTGCATATTTCTCCTTTTAGTTTTGTTAATATTTACTCGGTTTATGAAGCTGCTCCTATGTTGGGTGTAAAAATATTTACAATTATTATATCTTCTTGGTGGATTACCCCTTTATCATTATATAGTGACCATCTTTGACCATCTTTGTCTCTCATTTTTAGCTTGAAGTCTATTTTGTCTGATATAACTATAGTTACCCCTGCTTTCTTTTGGTGGTCATTTGCTTGAAATATCTTTTTCCATCCTTTCATTCTCAGTCTATGTGTGTGCTTAAAGCTAAAGTGAGTGTCTTGTAGGCAGCATATTGTTGACTCTTTTTTATTTAATCCATTCAGTCACCCTATGCATTTTGATTAGAGAACTTAATCCACTCATGTTTGAAGTAATTATTTATACGTATGGACTACTACTGCCATTTTGTTTATTGTTTTCTGTTTTATAGATCCTTTGTTCCTTACTTCCTCTCTTGCTCTCTTCCTTTGTGATTTGATGGCTTTTTGTGTTTGACTCCTTTATCATAATTTTTTTGTATATCTACTACACATTTTTCCTTTGTAGTCACCATGAGGTGTTCATAAAATATCTTATATTTAGAACACCCTATTTTAAGGTAATAACAACTTAACTTTGATAGCAGAAGATTATTCTGAATTCTTTGTCATACAGTTCATAAATGTCCATTTCTTTTGGGCACGTTATCAGAGCTTTATTAGTTTCCTTTGGTGGTATCATATTTACCTGATACTTTATAATCCTTGTTTTGGTATCTGCACCTTTGAATAAGCAGTCTCCTCTTCCAGGCTTTACAGATTTCTTTGGTAGGGACAGACCTTCATCAGCCAGCTCGGCTTGGGGTTTTGGAAGGGTCAGTTGATAACATCCATGGGCAGGTGAGGCTTGCTGTGGGGTCTCTATATGAGCAAGGCCACTGCCCATGCTCTAAGGTCAGGGATGGTGCTACTAGCTGAGCTTCACAGTTAGGTGGGCCTGCTGGCTCCACATTCAAATGGGGCCTCTGGGTGGGCTCCCTGATTAAGTGGGGCTGCTGGCTGTGTTCTGCATTCAGATGAGGCCACTAGCCTGGCTCTGCAATGACTTCTGCTCAGGGGGGTTTGCGATCTATGTTCCCTGGCAGGGTGGTGCTACTGGGTGGATTCCACAAAGGAGCAGGGCTACAAAATTGGCTCTGGCAATCAACCCTGCTCAGGTGGGGGTCTCAGGCTGTGTTCCCCAACTGGATGGTGTTGCTGGCAGGTCTCTGTGCTCAGGTGGGGCCAGAAGCTGGGCTTGTAGTTTGTAAAGCCCTCAGATATTACTTGGCAGTCATCCAGGGTCACTGTTCAGGCTCTCTGGTTATGTAGGCCAATGGCCATAATTAACAGTTGAACAGTAGTGCTGGCCTGGTTCCCTGCCTGAACAAAGCTGTAGAATGGACCTTATGGCTACCTGGATTCTCTGGTCAGGCTTCCTGATCTGGTGGGACTGGAGGCTATACTCAGCAGTTGGGCAGGGCTGTGAATTTGTTTCATTGTCTGGGAGGGGCCATAAAAACGATTCCATGGCCAGTAAGGCTCATTGGCTGGGGACTCAAATTAGGCAGAACTGCCCACTAAGCTCCCTGGCCAGATGGGGCTACCGGCTCAACTCTATAGATGGGCAAAGCCACTGTCTGGGATCTCTGCTTGGATATCCACTGTAAGCACAGCTATAGGATGGGCTACACAGTTGCCTGGGTTCTCTCCGTGCCATGTTTGGTTTTGACACTTGCTCTGTTTCCTCAATTGTGTTTTTTTCCTTTTGGTCTACCTTGTAATTTTTTCATGATAATTGGACATGATGTTTTGGGCAAAAGGAATTGCTGTAAATAAGCAATTTATTACATAAGGCTTTATTAATGTGGAGGTAAGGTATGTGTTGGGGGAAACATTCTTTAGCACTCAGTCTCTTATTGAGCCCGTGTCTCTGGAATGTGAACTTTCCAAGTGTTGCTCAGTCCCCCTGCCCCTTAGGTGGGACAGGACAGCTAGAGTGGACTAGGGTTGGGTATTTCCCTTCTCCCACGAGGAAGGTTAAAGCTGACTGCAATTGGGTATTTCCTTTTCCTTTAGGCCAGTTAGGCTCTGATAATAGCCCGGAAGGCTAGGCTCTGGTTAACAGTTTTCTCCTGAGGGCATGCCTTATTAAGAAGAATAGAATGCTCTAGTGTATTTCAAAGTTGTTTCTCGTCTCCTCTCCCTGCCTGAAGTATGAAGGGATTTTTCATATTCACTGTGAGAACCTGGCTGAGCGTGAGCTTCTGGAGGTAAAACTCACAAGTATATGGGGACCCCTATGATTGGATCCCTCTGGAGTTTTTAACTATCAGATTTGTCCACACTGAGCCTCCAGCAATTCATCAATTACAGTTCAGTTTTTACTACCCTAGTACTGGTTCCCACAGTGATGACTTTTGGTATAGTCATTACCAAAAGGCTGTCTTCAAAGCTTACCTTGCTAATCCTCTGCTTTTGAACGATTTTCTGTCATTGTTTTCTAGGAGAGAAAATAGAGACCTTTTGCTGAGTGCCCAATAAGTGTCAGATTCAATGAGATCAGATGCATTAGCAGTTTCAGCTAGGCTGAAGCCAAGGCTCAGTTTCATTTAATCAGCCAAGATCCTATACTTGTAACCAATGGAACAGGGATTCAAAACCAGGTTGTTATTCCTGTCCTTGTTTAATTTCAAAGCCCATGCTCTTTCCAGTGTTTGAAGCTGCCTCAGTGAAAGATTTTAAATACATTACTAGGAAGAAATATCTACAAAGGAAAATGATGGGGGAGGCCACCAAGAGCCAGGAGCCTATTGTTTCTAACTAGGTGTTGTGGGGGAGTCAGCAATAGCTACTTCCCAGGCTGTGTGAGCAGATGAGTGACGGGTCCAGCAGCTGCAAGCTCTAGGGCTTGAGATGGTGGGAAAGAAGTCATAAGTCATTCTGTTCCCTTCAGTCTCTACCTCAATGAAGTTCTACCTCAGAAGAAAAGAGATTGGAACTTTGACACACCATCTTCTAAAGATTTCCAGATACTGAAAAGAACCCGATTAAAGTCGCTCTGGCAGAGATGATTAGCTGCTCACCAGTCATGGCCCACCTTTCCAGAAGATGATAAGAAACAAGCTGCTCAGCAAAAAGTTACATATCCCGGTCCCTCTTGGAACGAAGTATGGCTGTATGACTAGTTTTACCCATGAAATGGGACTAGAAGGAATAGGTTTCAACTTAAGAGTTTGTACGAATCAGTCGGGGCATTTTTATTCTGCTGTCTTCCTCTCCCAGGTTGGATGCAGAGGGTTTTGGGGGCCTTAGCATTGGACAGATATACAAGCTGGCAGAAGCCTAAGCCCCTGAATTGCTATGAGCAGGAAATCCATCTACTGACTAGGAACCTCCATACTGCCTTGTAAACTTGAACTAAACATAATCTTTTAAAAGTATTAATCCCTGCTAGTTATGGCAACTGTGTTACCCTAACTGATACATAAAACCAACAAAAATAATTAAAACATCACAAATTATAATAAGGAAAACAGACCTAGAAGAAGGAAATATCTGTTATATGTGTGCCACTGGACACTTAGCTGAATCCCAGAAATCTGTGAGGGTGATGTAATTCCAGGTTGAATTAAGCTGATTTGCACAACTGAGGGCAAAGACACCAGCTTAGTCCAATTCTCGCTCGATACAAATTGAAGTTTAGGCTTCGGCTCAACGTTTGCTTTGCCTTCTAGATTGCCCAGCATGTGCAGTTCTCTCTGTGGACATGTGTGTGCTACCTGAAGGCATCAAACATGTGAAAGAACAGTTCTCACCACATGGTTTTTCACCTACTGTATTCTAGGTGACATGCTGGAGATACAATGTGAAAAGAAAGCGATTCAGCTTAAGATCTAACAACCCCGGCAACCCATCTATAAAAATAGCAGCCTAATCAGAATGCCATTGTGAAGTATTCCATTTGATCCACTCACATTTTGGATGTTTCTCTCCAGAGTCGGCAGTCTATAAATGAAGGCAAAGGTTAAGAGCAATTTCCAGACCAACCATGACTTGATAGTTCCAACTGTCAGTCATCACTTATTGATTTAGCTGGCAGAACTGGAATGTGATTTTTAAACTCAATTGTTCCCATGTAAGCTCTGAGAATCCAGTCTTTGCCCTGAGGCATGTGATGATGCACATCTGTCAACTCCCGGCAAAGAAAGAACTATAATCCCATTTCAGGGACTGAAGCTTGCCATCTGCTAAGGGCTCAACTGTGCCTTTTTAGATGTTTCAGTAAACTAATAAGGAATGTGAAGACATTATCTCAAATTTCGGTGAGTTGCTGTGAAGTCATAAATTAAATTAAGCACAAGGCTGATGTTCTCACTATGAGACAGTAAGTTTCCTGTCTGGGTATTTGTTGGCTGAGCAATTCTTCTGGGAAGAGAATGAAATTATTTTATTGATGGGGCTCTCTGTTCATCCTTTGTTGTATAAGACTAAGAACTTGGCATGTGTTTACATGTATAATTTGGTATTTAATATTAAGTGTGTGGTTTTATTATCCACATTTTGTAATTGTACATTTCTTCCAGATGCTCAATCCATCCCTGTTCAGAGAGTTTTAAAAATACAAATTCTAGGGCTTCCCTGGTGGCACAGTTGTTGAGAGTCCGCCTGCCGAGGCAGGGGGACACGGGTTCGTGCCCCAGTCCGGGATGATCCCACATGCCGCGGAAAGGCTGGGCCCATGAGCCATGGCCACTGAGCCTGCGCCTCCAGAGCCTGTGCTCCGCAACGGGAGAGGCCACAACAGTGAGAGGCCTGTGTACCGCAAAAAAAAAACCCAAAAAACAAATTCTAGTGTGAAAGGAAGCTATGGTTGTTAGAGAAAAATTCAAGTGACGAAAAGTGAAAATTGAACAAAAATCACCCTTAATCCTACTTTTAACCATTTTCTGTTTTGCCAACTAGGCTTTTTCTACACGTTTGTATATGATTGAGAGCATACTATACATAAATATATGCCCTGTTCTTTGCACTGAATTTGTAAAACTAGTTTTTAATTTTGCTTTATTATCACCAACTTTTTGTTTGCTGTCTTCAAATGGGTCAGGCATGCAGGCAACTCACGTGCAGCGTCTTCTGCCTGGAATATTCTTTCCCAGCAATAATTATGCTTTGCTCCTTCACTTAGCTTAGATTTTTGTTAGGTTTCACTTTCACAATGCTACATCCTTTCCTTTATTTTTATCCCTAGCTTTTATCACTATCCAATGTGTTATTTACTTTGCACATTTATTTTACTTATTATCTGTCTCCTTCCACAGAATGGTGGCTTTATGAATGGAATGTTTTTCATTAGTTTTAAGTACTGTTTCACACACAGTGCCTAGAATAGTGCTTAGCTCATAGTGGACATGTAATATATATTTTTCAAAAAATGAATGTGTATAATGGATAAATAATATTATGTCATTTTACCATATTTTTAATCCATCCTCTATTTTTCTGTTATATTGTTTCATATTTTACTGTAAAAATTTGTTGCAAATGTTAAACATAAACTATGAATAGTGATAGGCTTTTTAAGTATAAAAATCAATAGAAGAAGCCATAAAACTTACATATTTGATTAAATAAAAATGCAAAATTTTTATATATCTAATATATCATCAAAATCAGGAAAAATACAAATGAACAACTGCTGCAGAATGTGGCTACATTCATTTCGACTACAGAAAATAAAAGAAGTCTGTGTATCCATCTTTCCTTTCTGGATTGCTCTATCGATTTTAAGCTCAGTAGAGTTCACCTCCCTTCAAGAATTTACAAATATTTATGCTTATTTCATTCTGTATTTCTTATGATTTGATGTTTCACAATTAGTCTTTAACTGTATCCATAAATTTAATTATTTATTGTCTTGTGTTTGTCTTTAAACAACTAAGTCTCGCAGACATCTATGTTTCTTATCTGTCCCAAAGTCAATTTCCTCTTCCCCTGTTAACAGCATCCTGACTTTTCCCTGGGGAACCATCCCTCCCTGGCTAGTACCATATGGGGCAAGGTGTGCGCAAGTGACTTGAATTTGGGTGAATAGGTATTCGTGAATTATTATTATTATTAAGAAATGAGTAAAATGCCTTGGAGCAGTCCAGTGAAAGGCAACCAGATACCTCTGTGCAACCCAGTGGGGAATAAGTTGTCACTTCCCTATTTCTACTGTTAACTGATTATTCTCACTGTATGGGAAAAGGGTTATTGTTATAATATGGGAAAACTTAATGTGAATATAAATATACATTTAGTCACTTTATTAAAATCTTAAGTTGGTCCAAGAGCAGCACTTAACTCATTTCTAACTGCAGCAATATGACAGTGGGAGGAGGCATCTGTCCATCCTGGCATCTTCTGACGTGAATGTCATCTAATGTGGCCTTTGGGTTGGTCATCTCTCCTGTGCTGGCACTAGTGGAGAAATATAGCACAGTCTACTCCTACTAAACTGTCGTCATTCTTTCTTACTAGCATACTTAATAGACATTAGTAAACATTTTCAAACATTATGTTAAAAGCACCTGCATATACTAGGTTCTTAATAACATCACTGAACCTGAATATAATCCAGTCACTTTACACAACAGATATGGAAGTTCTCCAGTGATGTTCAGTTATTTCTCAAGGTCAAATGATATATGTATGAATATGTTTGATTTGTATTTATTTATTGTATATTCTTTCAGCTCTTTTTTCATATTTGAGTGACCAAGTTTTCTGTTGTTGGATATAAGTATATGCATTAGAAAAAAGTTAAAAATAATGCATTAGTTAAAAGTTAAAAGAAAGTTAAAAATAAATCTTTTTTTGTGATTTCTTAAATTTATCATTCTTTGTTTTCCCCTTAAGAAGACAAAAGTTATAACACTCTTAGGTATAGATTCAATATAATAAATGTGTATTTGCACCAAGGAGTATGCACAAGGAGGTTTTAGCAACATTTCTTTTTATAATAACAAAAACTAGGAACAACCAAATGTCCATTAAATGTATGATTTTAAAAGATTTTAAATATTCATACAACGGAATACTATATAGTATTTCATAAACGATTACTATATTTAATAAGATAATAAATAAGCATATAAATATAATATGATAAATAAAATATAAATAATACAAATTAATGTTAACAATACTAATAATAAAGTACTGCTACATGCAATAAAATGACTGAATCTGTCCATTGTAATTTTGAGCTACACATACCTGATGCAAAAGAGTATGGCTCTACTTATATGACACTCAAAAATAGCCAAACCTAATCTGTTGTCCTCTCTGGGGAAAGTAGACTGGGTCAGGGCAGGAGGGAGCTTTCTGGATGTTGGTAATGTTCCCTGTCTTGATGTTGATGCTTGTAATATTTTCTCTCTTGAGCTGGGCAGTAGTTATATTCATAATCATTTTCTGAGCTGTGCACTATGACTTGTATGTTTTACAATATGTATATAATATTTCCCCAAAGTGTTAAGAATGAAAGCTTAACTTCAACCTGCCCTCTCACTACTGCTTCAATCCACCCTCTTCCTTCATAGCCTATAGCCACTTATCTTCCAGATATAAACAACTCAAAACATACTGAATGCTCTGAATGGGTTGCGCAGGTTTTTTTTTTTTATTGGTTTCTGGAATATGGACTCTTTTTTTCCTCTAGTTTCTCCAGGATTGAATTTTGTGGAGAAAGTCAACAGCTGGTGCTTGTTTATCATCACAAAATTAACCAGCAGCTTCCTAAAACGAGTCTAACATTTTTTAAATGACCTTTGATATGCCAAAATGCTTTCCAAAATGAACATATAAATGTACTATTCTGCAATCAATGCAGCAGTACTCTGGACTTAATGTACTATCACTAGATTTTGGAATCATATTTTAACGTGTATGCCTTATATATTATACCTCATTTTTGTTAACTTACATTCATTTCAATTTTAGAAAAATCAAAGTCTGATATGCGTTTATTATTTGCATTTTCTCTAGTCATTTTACTGTTATATGCTTTGCATACACATTTATTAGCATCGTGATATTCTTACGATTGGGAATAAACATTTCACATTTTTCAAATATTCTATTTCTTACTTTTATAATCATAGGGGAAAAATGAAAACATTTTGAAATGTTATGAACTCAAATATAGGATTAAAGAAACCAGACCTTCTGTCTGTCAGAAAGCAGGGAGTGAGGAATATGATATTTTAATCATTGCAATCACATATGCTCTACATCTACAAAGTGCAAACATTATATACACTTTACTGAGTTCAGAACGTAGTTTCTGAGTTAATGGCATTTTTCTTCAGAAAAGAAGCTAAAACCCTGGGAGTTTCTACTTTCTTGCAGTCTCGCTTTACTTGGTGTGATATTGGCACTGGAGCATCTGTCAAGTGTAGCAGATGTTGTCGGGAACAGAAAATTTTCTGTGACCAAGTTTCAATCTATTTGCATATGCCACTGAGCACACAGATTACAGTTTCATTTCAACAGAAGGAAGACAATTTATTCCACCTGCAAGTGTATTCCCTCTTCGGCTCCTAGAGAAAGGGCAAGAATTGATTTTCCTATTGCTATTCAAAGAAATATAAAGAGAACAATTTTCACAAGAAATTCATAACTCTAAATGTATCCCTCTAAGACACGATGTTAAAGTGGATGTTTTAAACATAGACAACATTGAATACACTAGACGGTTGCATGATGACCTGCTTATCTTATTGAGCAGCTTCTTTAGAATCATGGAGGCAGAATTGTATCATAACATGGCTTGTTATTACACGCTTTTATGGTAACTTCAAGTCAAGTATTATAAATAAAGCCTCGTAGCTTCAGATGGATGTGCTCCATGGCACTGCCTTTATTGTGACATTGTAGTGTGCTTTGGGAAACCCATAATACAAGATTTTTACTTCTGTAAAGAAGCCTAGAATTGTGGATGGAAGGAGGAAAAATAATGAAATATAACATATCTTAGTAAAACATAATTTATAGTATGTTCTTAAAATTCTATTTCTTAGTAATTAAATTCCAATCCCCTCAGAGGTAAGAGAGAAACTAGATGAGTATGAGTCAACAGAGCTGTAGCTATTTCTTTTTTGTTTCAATTTTTTTATTGTGGTAAAATATGTAACAAAATTTGCCATTTTCATCATTTTAAGTGTACAATTTAGTGGCATTATTTACATTTACCATGTTGTACAACCGTCTCCATTATCTATGTACAAACTTGTCGTCACTCCAAAGAGAAACCCTGTAACCATGAAGCAATAGCTCTCTATTCCCTCTCTCCTCATCCCCTGGTAACCTCTTAACTACTTCCTGTCTCTGTGAACTTGCCTATTATAGATATTTTATATAAATGGAAGCATATAATATTTGTACTTTTGTGTCTGGTTTATTTCACTTAGCTGAATGTTTTCAAGGTTTTTCGTGTTGTAGTACATATGAGAACTTCATCCTTTTTTTTCTTTTTTTTGCGGTACGCGGGCCTCTCACTGTTGTGGCCTCTCCCGTTGCGGAGCACAGGCTCCAGATGCGCAGGCTCAGCGGCCATGGCTCATGGGCCCAACCGCTCCGTGGCATGTGGGATCTTCCCGGACCGGGGCACGAACCCGTGTCCCCTGCCTCGGCAGGCGGACTCTCAACCACTGCGCCGCCAGGGAAGCCCGAGAACTTCATCCTTTTTTAAGGCTGAATAACATATTGTGTGTATATATAATATTCGTTTATCTATTCATCTGTTGATGGACATTTGGGTTGTATCCACCTTTGACTCTTTAACTGTTGACTATTGTGAATGATGCTGCAACAAACACTGGCAACAAACACCTATCTAAGTCCCTGTTTTTTTTTTTTCAGAATGTACCCTTTTGATCTGTGTTAAACCTCAGCTAATTTGAATATCAGTAATCTAAAATTCGTGCCTCTTCAGATGGAACCAAGGCTGTATTTTTGTAATTATCTATACTATGTATTTGTCAGCATTTAGTCGGGTCTATGGCATGACTGCTTTGTGGAAGCTGATCTGTTTTCACAATGTATGGCACACCTGTAAATGACCATAGACACCTTGCTGGTGAGTGTAGAATCAATGGGGCTCTTCCAAACGACTGGGCCATTAACGTAAACATGAATAATGTGAAATCAATAACCCTGATTACCAAATAAGTATCCAAGCACAAATGTGCTTAGAGACCTCTGGCTCCCTTTTCAAAATCTTCATAACATGGTTCTCAGAGGGAGAAAGTTTCCCATTGGCCTTTTAAACTCATGGTTCCTTGTATTATTTATCCTGTTTATTAAACTTGGAGGGAATGCAGTATTTGGATTGCTGAGCCCTATCTTTGACAGTATGTTGTTACAACATTTTTATTTTGAATGGCCTTAGATGATTCTCCAGATGTCCAGACATTCTTTTTATTTTCATTAAAAGAAGTCTATTAGTACCTCTACTTGCTAATATGTTTTTAGCCTATAGCTCATGGTATATGTGGATGATGAAAATCACTAGCACAATAATGAAGATAACTAACATTTGATGAGTGCTTATTCTATTCTTTCTATATATTAGTGCATTTAATCCTCATAAAACCTATGAGGGAGGTATTATTTTTATTTCATTCTACAGATGAGGAGGAAACCAAGGCTCAGAGAGGTAACATCACTTGCCCAAGGTCACATAGCTTGAAAGTGACCAAGCCAGAAGTTGAACTCAGGCGAACTGCTACCCAAGTCTTCTTTCTTTCTTTTTTTTTTTTTTTTAAATTTTATTGAAGTATAGTTGATTTACAATGTGTTAATCTCTGCTGTACAGCAAAGTGATTCAGTTATACATACATGTTCTTTTTCATATTCTTTTCCATTATGGTTTATCACAGGATATTGAATACAGTTCCCTGTGCCATACAATAGGACCTTGTTGTTTATCCATCCTATATAAAATAGTTTGCATCTGCTAATCCCAAGCTCCCAATCCTTCCCTCGCCCAGCACCCCCTTGGCAACCACAAATCCATTCTCTATGTCTGTGAGTCTCTTTCTGTTTCATAGATAGGTATTGTACATTTGTGTCATATTTTAGAGTCCACATATAAGTGATATCATATGGTATTTCTCTTTCCCTTTCTGCCAAGTCTTCTTTATTGACTATTACACTATACCAAAAAGCCAAAGACCACTTCTTTCCCCAAACTGTTAAGAATTAGAGAGATGTGCTATTTAGCGGCAGATTTTGAAGAACCATGTAAAGTTTTCTTGAAAAGAGTACTTTTCCCCCCAGTTTTTTTGAAATATAATCACACATAATATTGTATTAGTTTAATGTGGACAACAAAATAATTTTATATATGTATATATATGGCAAAATTAGTACCACAATGTTAGTTAAAATGCATCACCTCACATTGTTACACCTTTTTTCTTGTGAGAACTTTTAAGATCTACTCTCTTAACAATGTTCAAATACACAAAACTGGCATTGTTAACTATATATAGTCACCATTCACTGAGAGAAGATGGTATGAAGACACACAAGGAGAATGCCCTGTGAAGATGGAAGATAGGAGGGATGCATCTAATAGCCAAAGAGTGTCAAAGATTGCTGGCAAACCACTGGAAGCTAGGAAGAGGCAAGGAAGGATTCCCCTACAGGCTTCAGATGGAGCACAGCCCTGTCCATAGCTTGATTTTAGATTTCTAGCCTCCAGAAATGTGAGGCAATACATTTCCATTGTTTTAAGTCTCCCAGTTTGTGGTACTTTATTATAGCAGCCCTAGGAAACTAATATAACTTTCCAATGTTTAACTGAAGTTAAATTATTGTTTTTTGAAGGGCAGTTAAGCATTCATCTGATTTTATCTTTTACCCATATGGATAGTTATTTATCTTGTTGAATTGCCCATCCTGCCCACTGATTTTTTTTTAAACATCTTTATTGGAGTATAATTGCTTTACAATGTTGTGTTAGTTTCTGCTGTATAGCAAAGTGAATCAGCTATATGTATACATATATCCCCATATCCCCTCCCTCTTACGTCTCCCTCCCACATTTTCTACCCCACCCCTCTAGGTGGTCAAAGTATGGAGCTGATCTCCCCGTGCTATGCAGCTCCTTCCCACTAGCTATCTATTTTACATTTGTTAGTGTATATATGTCAGTGCCACTCTCTCACTTCGTCCCAGCTTACCCTCCCCTCTCCCCGTGTCCTCAAGTCCATTCTCTACGTCTGCTTCTTTATTCCTGGCCTGCCCCTAGGATCATCAGAACCATTTTTTCTTTTTTTTCATTTAGACTCCATATATATGTGTTAGCATACGGTATTTGTTTTTCTCTTTCTGACTTACTTCACTCTGTATGACAGTCTCTAGGTCCATCCACCTCACTTCAAATAACTCAATTTCGTTTCTTTTTATGGCTGAGTAATATTCCATTGTATACATGTGCCACACCTTCTTTATCCATTCATCTGTTGATGGACACTTAGGTTGCTTCCATGTCCTGGCTATTGTAAATAGAGCTGCGATGAACACTGTGGTACATGACTTTTTTTTTTTTTTACATTTTATTATTTTTTAAAATCTTTATTGGAGTGTAATTGCTTTACAATGGTGTGTTAGTTTCTGCTTTATAACAATGTGAATCAGCTATAAATATATCCCCATATCTCTTCCCTCTTGTGTCTCCCTCCCACCCTCTCTATCCCACCCCTCTAGGTGGTCACAGAGCACGGAGCTGATCTCCCTGTGTATGTGGGTGCTTCCTACTAGCTATCTATTTTACATTTGTTAGTGTATATATGTCCATGCCACTCTCTCACTTCATCCCAATTTACCATTCCCCCTCCCTGTGTCCTCAAGTCCATTCTGTATGTCTGCATCTTTATTCCTGTACATGACTCTTTTTGAATTATGGTTTTCTCAGAGTATATGCCCAATAGTGGGATTGCTGGGTTATAATGGTAGTTCTATTTTTAATTTTTTAAGGAACCTCGATACCGTTCTCCATAGTGGCTGTATCAATTTACATTCCCACCAACAGTGCAAGAGGGTTCCCTTTTCTCCACACCCTCTGCAGCATTTATTGTTTGTAGATTTTTTGATGATGGCCATTCTGACCGGTGTGAGGTGATAACTCATTGTAGTTTTGATTTGCATTTCTCTAATGATTAGTGATGTTGAGCATCCTTTCATGTGTTTGTTGGTAATCTGTATATCTTCTTTGGAAAAATGTCTATTTAGGTCTTCTGCCCATTTTTGGATTAGGTTGTTTGTTTTTTTTGATATTGAGCTGCATGAACTGCTTGTATATTTTGGAGATTAGTCCCTTGTTGGTTGCATCATTTGCAGATATTTTCTCCCAATCTGAGTGTTGTCTTTTGTCTTATTTATGGTTTCCTTTGCTGTGCAAAAACTTTTAAGTTTCATTAGGTCCCATTTGTTTATTTTTGTTTTTATTTCCATTTCTCTAGGAGGTGGGTCAAAAAGGATCTTGCTGTGATTTATGTCAAAGTGTGTTCTGCATGTGTTTCCTCTAAGAGTTTCATAGTGTCTGGTCTTACATTTAGGTCTTTAATCCATTTTGAGTTTATTTTTGTGTATGGTGTTAGGAAGTGTTCTAATTGCATTCTTTTACATGGAGCTGTCCAGTTTTCCCAGCACCAATTATTGAAGAACCTGTCTTTTCTCCATTGTATATTCTTGCTTCCTTTTTCAAAGATAAGGTGACCATATGTGTGTGGTTTTATCTCTGGGCTTTCTATCCTATTCCATTGGTCTATATTTCTGTTTTTGTGCCAGTATCATACTGTCTTGATTACTGTAGGTTTGTAGTATAGTCTGAAGTCAGAGAGCCTGATTCCTCCAGCTCTGTTTTTCTTTCTCAAGATTGCTTTTGCTATTCAGGGTGTTTTGTGTTTCCAGACAAATTGTGCAATTTTTTGTTCTAGTTCTGTGAAAAATGCCATTGGTCGTTTGATAGGGATTGCGCTGAATCTGTAGATAGCTTCTGCCCACTGATTTTTAATGCTTCCTTTGTCATATTCCAAGAGCTTCTTTTGAGAATTTCTCTTTCAGGTTATCAGTTCTGGTCCATTGATGTATTCTTCTATTGGTGCATTAATATCAAAGGGAAGGTTCAAATATGGAAGGACACATCCTCTTTTATCCTTCACATTCTTCCTAATTTTCTTGTGCCTTCATGGCTGTTTATTTTTGCATTAAAATTTTAAACTCATCTTTAAGTTTCTCAAACGTGGTGGGGATTTTTATTTGAAACACTGAATTTACCACTTAATTCTGGCAGATTGTTGTCTTTATAAGCATGGGTCTTCCAATATATGAGCACATTAACTCTATAAATCCTAATTTATGTTCCACAGTAAAGTTTTATACATATTCCTATACAGATCTTATTCATTTTTAATTAGACTTATTCGTAGACACTGACTTGGCTTTGTTCCTCTGTTAATTTTTTTAAAATTACATGTTCTATATAAATTGTGTAAATATTTGCTGCTATTGGATTTTTATATTTTGGTCTTCTATCTGACACTTAACAATAGTGTTAATTTATCTGTGGAACCTCTTGGGTTTTCTGTGAAGGCAATCAGATTGTCAGTAAATAACCTTTTCTTTCTTTCCAATACTTTTATATTTCTTTGTCTTTTCTTTTTGCACTTGAAAGGACTACCAATATATGTTGAGTAAAGTCTTAATAGTGAGTATTTTTTTCTTTTGAGAATTTTAGAGGAGTAATTTGGTTTATTATGGTTTTATTTTTCTGTCTTATAAATGTTTAAATATGCTATTTACTGTAGGTCTTACTGGACATCATTTGTCGTATTAAATAAGCTCCCTTCTATTTCTAGCTAAGTTTGGATCATAAAAGGGTGTTATATTTTCTTCTACATCTATTAATGACTTATAATAGAGATTCTAACATTATACTGTTTGCTTTCCTGTGAAACACAAAGTTTTCAATACATTCTATGATCTCATACATTGCTTTAGTTTTTTGATACAGATTTTTTTGTCTATATTAATTTTTAAGAAGTGATCTGTACTCTAAATTTCCTTTTTCTACAGACTTCTCTGATTGGAGTCCCAAAATTTCACTGGCCTAATAAAATGAGTTTGAGCGATATTACCTATTTTTCAACTCTCTGAAAATTCTCTGTTCCTTGAAGATTTAGTTGAACTTGCTTTTTAAATTTTTATGGGCCTAGAACATTACAGTGTGTTCATGAGGGTGGTAGGTTTCTCAGTACTGATTCAATTTCTTTAATGATTATAGGTTTATGGTTTTAAAAAATGTGTTTCTGAGCAGGTCAGTTTTAACAAGTTATATTTTTTATAAAAACTTAATTTTGAAATTATCGATTAAAAGTTTTCATTTTATGCTGTATTTTTAATCAATTATATATTCCTCATTTCTTTAATGTTTGAGTAGTTCATTTTTCTAGATTTAATTTGCAAGAGACTTTGTTTTAATTTTTATTATTCTTTTCAAGAAGCAGCTTTAGCTTTTGTGATCTTCTCTAACATTTATGTGTCCTGTCTCATTAATTGTTTTTCCCTTGTCATAAATATTCCTTTCATCATTTATTTGGCTTTTTCTGGTTTTCTTTTTCTGTCTTCTTAAAATGGAGGCTTACCTCAAAATTTGACCTTTCTTCTTTATAGTCTGTACTTTAAAGTCTATACTTTCCCCTCAAGTTAATACTTTGGCTGTGGGGTAGGCAGAATAGTGCTCCCTGCCCCCCACCAAAGGTGGTGCATCCACGTTCTAGTCCCTAGAACCTGTGAATATATTATATTACATAGCAAGGGGAAGTTTACATGGCAGATGGAATTAAGTTTGCTAATCAACTGACCTTGAGTTGAGAAGATTACTCTAGATTAGCCAAGTGGACCCAACGTAATTGCAAAGCTCCTCATAAGTGAAAGAGAGAGAAAGTCAGAATCAGGTTATGCAATATGAAAATGACTCAACCGGCCATTTCTGGCTTTGAGGGTGGAAGGGGGTCATGAATGAATTAATGCAGGTGACCTCCAGGAACTGGACAAAGCAAGGGAACAGAGTCTCTCCTAGAGCCTCCAAGAGGGAATACAGCCCTCTGACACAGATTTTAGCTAAGACCCACTTCAGCCTTCTGACATACAAAATAGTAAGATAATAATTCATGCTGTTTTAAGCCCCCAAGCTTTTTCAATTTGTTACAGCAGCAATAGGAACCTAACAAAGGCAGTACTCTATGAATTATTCAGTTTTGAATATTATGAATTATCTATTATGACTTATCTTTGAACCATTAATTACTTAGAATTATGTTTTTAATTTCTTAGGTATGAGTTTTTAAATTTATCTCTTTGTAATTGGTTTCTGTCGTTATTACATTAAGATCAGAATACATGGCCTGTATAATACCTATTTTTGAAACATATTGAGAATTGCTTTTTGTCCAAAAGTATGATCAATTTTCAGAATGTTCCATGTGTGCAAGAGAAGAATGTGTATTAATTGTAGGAAGCAGATTTTTTTTGCAGCTTTATTGAAGTAATTGAAATATTAACACAATGAACTGTATGTATTTAAAATGTATAATGTGTTCTTTTTTATTGAAGTATAGTTGATTTACAATGTTGTGTTAATTTCATGTGTACAGCAAAGTGATTCAGTACACACATATATATATATATTTTTTTTTCAGATTCTTTTCCCTTTTAGGTTATTACGAAATATTGAGTGTAGTTCCCTGTGCTATACAGTAGGTCCTTGTTGGTTATCTATTTTACATAGAGTAGTGTATATATGTCAATCCCAAACTCCCATAGATATGTTCATTTGTGTCGTATTTTAGATTCCACATATAAGTGATATTATATGATATTTGTCTTTCACTGTCTGACTTATTTCACTTAATATTATAATCTCTAGGTCCATCTACATTGCTACAAATGACATTAGTTTATTCTTTTTCTTAATGGCTGAGTAGTATTCTATTGTGTGTGTGTGTGTATATATATACATATATATATATACACACACACACACAATAGAATATATAGAATAGAACATATATAGAATATATATACACCACTTCTTCTTTATCCATTCATCTGTCGATGGACACTTAGGTAGCTTCCATGTCTTGGCTATTGTGAACAGTGCTGCAGTGAACACTAGGGTGCATGTATCTTTTCGAAATATGGTTTTCTCCGGGTCTGTGCCCAGGGGTGGGATTGCAGGGTCAAGGTAGCTCTGTGGAACATTAATCTCATCTTGCTTTATAACCACCTGCCTCCCCACACATCAACATGCATATAAAATTTCACTATTTTCTTCTGGTTCCTTCTTTCTATGTGCACAGAATGACACTATGGGGGTGTTTCTTGCCTTACTTCCTCACTCATTCCTCCTTTGGTAGGATTTGTATTTGTTCAGATCAAGTTTGGCTGTGTGAAATTTTAGCCAATGGACTATAAATAGGTATGACTTGTGCAGCTTCCCAGTGGAAGAGCGATCATGTGGTTTGCATTTATTTGCCTTCTCAGCCGAAGAGGCACCTCTCCATCAGCCAGTACTGAGACCAGGCGTGAAGTCATGGAGTAGGTCTACAGCTGAACAACAGTGGGTTTTATAAGATTAAAAAAATAGAGCTTTCTTACTGTAATCCAATGAGATTTCTGCATTATTTGTTACAGCCACATAACTTCTATTTATCTTGCTCATATACCTTCTGAGAGAAGTGGTAAGTCATCTGATTAGTGAATTTGGGAGAAGGAGTTGAGCATGGTCTGTTATGCTCCTTGTTCTTCTTCTCTTTGGCTTTAGGCTGTTTGAAAATGTACACTTGCTCTTGGCTGGTTGTAAATCTTGGAGTGGCTACCATTTTGAGAAGTAAGTTTGTTTCAGAGTAGATTTTCAAGCTGGTCTAGTTCTACACCTAAACCATATATTCCAAGATATACTGGTTAATGAAAACTGTTGTTTTGATCTCGATCTGCCCAAAACTTTAAAATATTTGTCAAGGTATTTCAATTCAGATGGAGAAGAAGGATATTATATAACTCCTTCTGTAACAAGTATTGTTATGCTACCCAGTTAATGCTTGTTTATCTCCTTGTTTACCCATGTGTCTGGCATTTCTCTCCCTCATTCTGGATTCAAATGCCTTCTTCATGAAGTCTATCCATTATTTATTCTTTCAGTGAGGGTAAAAAGGGTAAATTATCTCCACCTATATTTGTCTATATAGCCTTACTCTTGGATGATGATTTTGTTGCATATTTAGTTTTTGTTGGACAATTTTCTCTCAGCACATAAGAGAGTCTTCCCTCATATGTTTTTGCTACTATGAAGCTTGTATTCAATGAAAGTATCATTCCTTTATGGATACATTTTTCTTTTAATTTAGTTCCTTTTAAAGAATTTTTTTCTTACTTTTGCTTTTCCTCACTCTCCTTACTTTTTTCTTACTTGATATCGATAGCTTTGAATCTGAGGATTCTCTTCTTTCATGAATTTTCTGAAAAAAACTTCCTTATCAAATATCTCTTTTTTGCTCTCTTAGTCATAGACTCTACTTTTTCATTAAAAAGCTACTATTAATGGGTTAAAATCTATCATCCAGACTTCTGGATGATATTTTAAAAAATATTTTCTATATTTTAAAAATCTCTTTGATTCATTGCACATCATTCTGTTAATTTTTCTCAAGTCCAACTTCCAGTTCAATAGCTACCTCCTCAGCTGGTGTCCAATTTCATATATCACCCATTTCTTAGGGTTTTGACTCTTCAATAATTTTTTAACATGAGTTTTTATTCTTTTACAATGATGCCCCTTTAGTGCTTCAAGTTCCAGGATTTGATTCTGCTAGTGTTTCATATGTAGATTGTTTCTTCATTTTTTATTTTGGGTTCATTTTCAGTGAACTTTTTTTTTTTCATTTGTGAATTCCTTGTGGTCTTAGTTATGAGTATTTTACTTCAGAGGGGTTTTGAAAGTAGTTTTTCTAGGAACCCTTGGGCTATCAGCAACTCAAGAAAGAAATATTTAAATTATTCCTTGGTATGGGGCTTTCCATTCTACTTATATATAAGAAATTTGAGTTTAGACCCATATGAGACAAGGGCCTCGAGTTCTGTATTTCCTCAGGGCACTAATCTTTCTCACCAAGAACTCTCACAGAGACAAAGGAGCTTCTTGTTATCACCCTGTGTGAAGACTAGAGTTCTTCCTAGTGAACATTTTACTGAGTGTCAAGCCCTTTAAAGTCCTAACTTTATTGAAGGTGGCCCAGCTTCAAATCTTGACCTCATGTGCGCTCAAGATCTATTCCTAAAGAAAGTTAAAATCCATGCCCCTGGTTTCCCAAGCTGGATAAAGACCACAGCTGCTACATTATCACTTCATTTTACTTTCCACTTTTCTTCATTTCTTCTTAATTTCTGTCATTTTTGTGTTTTCCTTTCTTTCTTGCAAGCTCAGCTATGCATTAATTTTCACATGATATCCAGCATTTCTTAGGTTTGTTTTCAGTTATTGTACTAGGTCATTGTGATAAAACTATAGTTTCTACTCTTTTCCTATTTGCTCTTTGTTATGAATCTAACTTCTTTCCTCACTGTTGTCTCCTCTGTGCCAAATTTGTGACACTTTCTCTCTCTTTTTTTTTTTTCATTGATCTTACATTGTCTGGGTGATATCCACTGAATACCTCCTTGGATGTGAGAGGCCAAAGGATGATTGAGGCAACATAAGCCTTGGCTTCAGGCTGATATAGGTCTCCAAACAGTTCTATCACTTACAGATGCTGACTGTGTGGTACTTATATAGATGCAAGACAATACAGATCTAAAGTATTACACCCTCCACATGCCATTTCTTAATTATCCTGTTCTGACCTTTTCCTTTCTGTGTCATAGGAGTTGCGTTTTCCAGGCATCTTCTTTTTCTCTTGGGGCTAACCAGTAAAATTCCGGTTCTTGGTCTTGAAATATAAGCCTTTCTAATTGCTGGTTTTAAAAAAAAAAAAGGTTATAAAAGATAAGACAAAATATTACCTCTGCAAGAAAAACAGATAATATTCTGCATCAAAGCATTATTCTTAAGAAGTTTAAATCCAGTAAGGAGACTTTGTAAAACCCCCAGACTTCTGATATTGTTGTTGTGTCTTATTAAACTAACCCTTAAACTCTAAGAGGTGTATAATTCCAACTGATTGCTTTACTTAATAACATAGTGTCCTGAAATAACATTTTTTTTTTTTTTTTTTTTTTTTTTTTTTTTTTTGTGGTACGCAGTCCTGTCACTGCTGTGGCCTCTCCCGTTGCGGAGTACAGGCTCCAGACGCACAGGCTCAGCGGCCATGGCTCACGGGCCCAGCCGCTCCGCGGCACGTGGGATCTTCCCGGACCGGGGCACGAACCCGTGTCCCCTGCATCGGCAGGCGGACTCTCAACAACTGTGCCACCAGGGAAGCCCTGAAATAACATTTAAATGGATATCTCTGTTTTCTTAATGGTATAAATACTTGAGGCTTTTCTTTGAAAAGCCAGAAATTGATTATTGGTGTTTCCTTTTTTCTCACATGAATGGAAGGAATAAATAAAATGACACATTATATTTTTTATTTAGACAGGTTTTGAGAGTCTTACCGAAACCAAAATTTTATCATCTATGTGTTGAAAAAGATTACCTTCCACACAGGGCAGTTAGATAACATAATGATAAATTGATAGAATACATAGGAAACACCTCGGCTGTAGCCGACTTGCGGTGGATGCTGTTTCATTCTCACCCCGATGCTTGTTTGTTGATGTTCCTCTTGTGACTTCTGAGCCGTTTCTCTTTCCTAGTTCTCCTTTTATTCTGACAATTTATCTTTTATCAATTGTTGTTGTTATTGTTGTTATTGCCTTTGTTCTGTGGAAACTTCTTTCTTTTCCTTCCCCTAAATTATATGTGTCTCCCAAAGGATGATATTGGCTTTACATGCTTCTTTTCCCCCATCTCGCTTTTGGAAAGATGTTCAAAACTGTACTTCAAAGTTATTAGGAGGAATGGATGACATCTTGCCCCCAATTCATGTTGGATGTGTGTCATCTCACCTGCTATCATTTTGCATTTGATGTCACTAAGGGCTCATGTACAATGCCTCCCAAAGAAACATTGTTTAAACATAAAACTATTCAGCAATAAAAAATTAACTGACAAGATAAGACTTTTGGTGAAGAGGATTTTTTGCTCTTAAAACACAGAACATCAAACAGGACTAAAGGAGAATTTTTTTTTTTTTTTTTTTCGGCTGAAGTGCAACTAGGTACAAACTTCCATCACCTTTATGGTGAAACTGCTTCTGGGCTGAATGTGAGTAAGTAGCTGTTCCTTTGAAACTCTATGAACTTAGACAGTTAAGAAAAGGATAATGGGTTTTGTCCCCCTAGTGATTCTAAATGATTAACATGAAGCAAAAATGTGTTATTTTCTATTCCTTAATTTTTTACTTGGCTAGGAAAGTGAACTAAGTTTTCTGAGGTTAAATGTATTCACCTTGTGGAGAGGTTACCGATTATTTTTTCACCATAAATTATATATCAGTGCTTTATTACTGGCCCTGAAATTACAATTCATAAAATTAGAAAAACAAAGTCATCACTACTAAAAACGACGAATAAAAGGTCAATAAATCAATAGTTGTATTATCAGAATGAGATATTAATTGCCAAAAACTCTAATAATTCTAAAGCACACCTGTTCTTAGGGTGAAATGGTCTCTGAAGTATATTCTATGCATATTTTGCTGTGTAAAAAGGGCACTGAAGTGCAGGAAAAAGAACAAAAGCATACGTAGAGTATGTTGATTTCTCTAGGCTGTTCTTTCTACATATGGCCCTTAACATAATAATGGTGTTTTTCTCTTTCTGAAATACCTTAACATAATAATGGTGTTTTTCTCTTTCTGAAATACCGTCCACATATATATGGACTCTAAGAAAGAAAAAAAAAAAGGTCATGAAGAACCTAGGGGTAAGACGGGAATAAAGACAGACCTACTGGAGCATGGACTTGAGGATATGGGGAGGGGGAAGGGTAAGCTGTGAAAAGTGAGAGAGTGTCATGGACATATATACACTACCAAATGTAAAATAGATAGCTAGTGGGAAGCAGCCACATAGCACAGGGAGATCAGCTAGGTGGTTTGTGACCACCTAGAGGGGTGGGATTGGGAGGGTGAGATAGGGAGGGTGGGAGGGAGGGAGATGCAAGAGGGAAGAGATAAGGGAACATATGTATATGTATAACTGATTCACTTTGTTATAGAGCAGAAACTAACACACCATTGTAAAGCAATTATACTCCAATAAAGTTGTTAAAAAATAAAATAAAATCATGGTGTTGCATCCAGCAAAAATCTTCAAATACACACAAAGATGATTTTAAGTACAGGTAATTTAACTTTGCATAATTGGATGTTGGTCACATTAATCAGTTGTTCACAATTGGGATTCCACCTTGGAGACACCTGGGGAATATGTTTTTCAACATATTTATAGTAAGAATCCATCCTTGGGTTTTTTACTTGATAGACCTCCTGTGAGGTTTAGCCAAGGGTATTTTGAAAAATTTCCCATATGTTTGGCTATACACTAGAGATTAATAGCATGGGTATAAAATTATTCTTTCAGAACATATATCACTACTCTTTTGGATAAAATGGTTTATTTTGAAAGGGAGAAGTGAATATTGCATTGGATAACTTTGGGTATGTTCTGGTTTTTTTCAAGGGCAACATTAATATCCATCTGTATTAGGAAGAGAAAAGAAAAAGAAAAACAAATTTTGGGGGAAATCCACTATTTTGTAAGTTTAAAATACCATGACATATTTTAGACATTCAACATGCGTAGAGAATGATATAAATTATACATGTATATAAGTATAAATATACAAGTATACATGTATATAAGTATAAATATGCATTCCTATTACTCAGATTAAGAAACAAAATTTTAAAAATCACATGAAACCTCTTTAATTCACTACTTCAATTGGATTTACCTTCCTCTTTCAAAAGGAAGGTAACTGTCATAATTTGGAGTTTCTCATACTTTTTTCTATATTTACTAAATATGTATGAATTCATAATCAATATAGAGTAATGTTTTACATTTTTAAATTCACAAAATAGAACCCTGAATGCATCTTCTTCCAATTTATATCTTTGTTCTAAATTATGTTTGTGAGATTTATCTTTGTTGATAGAAAGAGTGCCAGGCTATTCAATGATCGTTGCTACCTGTTATTCATTAGATGAATTGAGTATAAGGTATATATCTTTCTTTTTTTTTTTAACATCTCATTGGAGTATAATTGCTTTACAATGTTGTGTTAGTTTCTGCTGTATAACAAAGTGAATCAGCTATACATATACATATATCTCCATATCCCCTCCCTCTTGTGTCTCCCTCTCACCCTCCCTATCCCACCACTCTGGGTGGACACAAAGCACCAAGCTGATCTCCCTGTGCTATGTGGCTGCTTCCCATTAGCTATCTGTTTTACATTTGGTAGTGTATATATGTCAGTGCCACTCTCTCACTTTGTCCTAGCTCACCCTTCCCCTCCCCATGTCCTCATGTCCATTCTCTACGTCTGTGTCTTTATTCCTGTCCTGCCCCTAGGTTCTTCAGAACCAATTTTTTTTTTTAGATTCCATATGTATGTGTTAGCATACGGTATTTGTTTTTCTCTTACTGACTTACTTCAGTCTGTATGACAGTCTCTAGGTCCATCCACCTCACTACAAATAACTCAATTTCATTTCTTTTTATGGCTGAGTAATATTCCATTGTATATATGTGCCACATCTTCTTTATCCATTCATCTGTTGATGGACACTTAGGTTGATTCCATGTCCTGGCTATTGTAAATAGAGCTGCAATGAACATTTTGCTACATAACTCTTTTTGAATTATGGTTTTCTCCGGGTAAATGCCCAGTAGTGGGATTGCTGGGTCATATGGTAGTCCTATTTTTTGTTTTTTAAGGAATCTCCATACTGTTCTCCATAGTGGCTGTATCAATTTACATTCCCACCAACAGTGCAAGAGAGTTCCCTTTTCTCCACATCCTCTCCAGCATTTATTACTTATAGATTTTTTTGATGATGGCCATTCTGACTGGTGTGATACCAGTCAGTGAGGTGATACCTCATTGTAGTTTTGATTTGCATTTCTGTAATGATTAGTGATGTTGAGCATCCTTTCAAGTGTTCGTTGGCAATCCGTATATCTTCTTTGGAAAAATGTCTATTTAGGCCTTCTGCCCATTTTTGGATTGGTTTGTTTGTTTTTTTGATATTGAGCTGCATGAGCTACTTGTATATTTTGGAGATTAATCCTTTGTCACTTGCTTTGTTTGCAAATATTTTCTCCCATTCTGAGGGTTGTCTTTTCATCTTGTTTATGGTTTTCTTCGTTGTGCAAAGATTTTAAGTTTCATTAGGTCCCATTTGTTTATTTTTGTTTTTATTTCCATTTCTCTAGGAGGTGGGTCAAAAAGGATCTTGTTGTTATTTATGTCATACAGTGTTCTGCCTATGTTTTCCTCTAAGAGTTTGATAGTGTCTGGTCTTACATTTAGGTCTTTAATCCATTTTGAGTTTATTTTTGTGTATGGTGTTAGGGAGTGTTCTAATTTAATTCTTTTACATGTAGCTGTCCAGTTTTCCCAGCACCACTTATTGAAGAGGCTGTCTTTTCTCCATTGTATATTCTTGCCTCCTTTATCAAAGATAAGGTGACCATATGTGCGTGGGTTTATCTCTGGGCTTTCTATCCTGTTCCACTGATCTATATTTCTGTTTTTGTGCCAGTACCATACTGTCTTTCTTTTAATGGACAGTTAAGTTGCTCTTTTTTCCAGTTTTTCCTATAAACAATGTTACAATAAGCATTTATGTACATGTCTCTAGGCTATACATGTAGAATTGGTTGTGTTGGATCATAAGATACAGGTGGCTACAGCTTTATTAGATATTAGCCATCTGCTCTCTCCCAAGCATGATGTGTAATTTGCACTCTCATCAGTGTGTAAAAATTCATATTGCTCCACATCTTCTCCAGTGTTTGAATTGTCTGACTTTACATTTTACCAATTGAATGAGTAAGAATTAATATCCCATTTTGCTTTGAATGTCAAGTTACCTGACTACTAGTGAGATAAGTATGTTTTATATTTAATGATCATTTATACTTTGTAAGTCAATTGCCTATTCCTATAGTTTGCATATTTTTCTATTGTTTTTTTCTTACTGATTTACAGGAGTTTCTGATACATTTCTACCTCTATATATTACAAGATTGGTTATTTTCTTGAAAGGTTGACTTCTTTGAAGATTACTTTTATTTTAAAGAATTCATCATAGCATGAGCTTGATCTTTGTAAGTTCAGATTTTGTTCTAAGAGTGTGGATCCAATGGTCAAGGATGAACCCATATTAACCAAGCTCACAATATTTATAAAGTAATGTATAAACGTTGAATGTCAGTGTATTTATTATTTCATAAGGCATGACCTTTAGAGTTGGCAGAAGTAGGTTCAAATCCTGATTTTATGTCACACCAGCTATAGGACTAGAAGGTCAGCTCCATGAGGGCAAGAATTTTTGTCCCTTTTGTTAATCGCTCTGTACCTAGAACTCTGCATATGCCTGGCACATAATAGACACTCAGTAATTCTGTGTATGGATCTGGTGTGCAGGTACCTTTTCTCATTTGTTTCGCTCATGGAGCCTCTTGTACATGGATACAGAGAAATTCTACATTTTAATATAAAAAGTTAACTTTCTCTTTCATGTGTATTATATTTTCCAATATCCTTTACAAAACCCTTCCTTAGACCAAGTTCCTAAAGATATTGCTCTGTATTTTCTTCTATCAATTTCACTTTTCTCACAATTAGCTCTTTCATCCATCTGGAATTAATTATTAATTTATGGCAAATTAGGTTTCCAACTAGTCTTCTCCATATGCTAACAGGTTGCCCCAGTATCAATTTTTGATTGGTTTATTCTTTTCCACTCCCATTAACCATATTCCTGGAATTTCTTCTGCTATAATAAGACAAAAGGAATAAATCAAAATTGTAAGGAATGGAAGCAAACCAGAAAAACAAAAAATCAAGAATGTCATTGTTTGCAAATGACAATACAAAAGTTCTAGAGACTCTACACACTACTTATGGAAATAAAAATAAAGCTTATGGTTGATGGCTAAAAAAGTCAGTGTACTGAAATCATTGTATATCTATATCCTGACAAACATTTAACATTAATGAATTTGTTTAAGGATATCATTTATAAAGTAGACATCTCACAGAAAGAAAAGTGGCCCTTAACTAGATGAAAAGATGGTCAGCTCCACTCACAAATAAGAGAAATGCAAAAAACAATGGCAAATTAAAGTGTTTGAGAAGTTTTTAAGAAATGCTTAAACAAAATGGTAAATATCTATGTTTAATATCTATAACAATATTAGATGGATACTATAATTTCTGAGTCCTTTCATTTGAAAATTAAATAAAGAAAAAACTATTACACAATAATAAATATCTGGTCATTTAGAGAAAAAATATTTACACTCAGGATGTTTCCTTGTGATTCACTGACCTGCTATGTGAGATTGACTTCACACAAAACCTAGGAAAATTGTCTTTATTGATCATAGTTATGTATGGGTTTAACTAAAAATAGCATATAAATCAAGACCAGTTTGATAATGAATCAATATTTTACCCAATAACTAAGCTGAGCTAAAATCTGAAAAGAACTTTTCAGAAATATTTGACACCATACAGAGAATTGCCCTCTGTAATCTCTAGGTAAAAATGGATGCTGTAATAGATTTTATCATAATGGGGTTTTCCACAAGCACTGCAATACCTGGCATTTTTCTATGAGCAAAATCAGATTAAAGTAGACATGTGGTCAGCTTTAGAAAGGGATTTGTATGGGAGTACAGAGTGGGAGGAAAGGAAAAGGGCATTCCCTCCAGGTTATGCCTTTGGAAGCCTTAAGAATATTAGGGCTTGCTTGTGTTCCTTTCTCCCTAGTTTTGCGTATCTAGTGTAGGTTTTTAAAGTATGGTTACCACGTGGTTTAATAAATGATGACCTACAACTATATCTACTTTCTTTTTAACATCTTTATTGGAGTATAATTGCTTTATAATGTTGTGTTAGTTTCTGCTGTACAACTCTGTGTGTGTGTGTGTGTGTGTGTGTGTGTGTGTGTGTATACACAAGTTGATCCTTGAACAGCAAGAGGGTTAGGGGCTCCGACCCTATGCATAGTCAAAAATCCTCCTATAACTTTACAGTCATTTTTCCATATCACTGATTCAACCAACCTTAATAAAAATAATATAAATTATAAAAAAACAAAAAAGAATGTTAGGGCTGATTTTATGACTTTGAGGCTCAGACTGGCTGACTCTTATAACTTGAGTCACCACTCAGATTCCTGGGCCCTATGGTAGTGCAAATTCCTTAGTGCATATAACTTTGACTGGTCATTTTCTATGATACACCATTCCCTAAAAATAATGTTATTTCAGAAACTTTTAGGCACAGGTTATTTGTACCATTTGGGATTGCATCATGAGTATTCTATATATTGTTTGCTTCAGCTACTGGCCAGCAAATTAGTTATTCTCCAGTTCTTATGTGAACAACATCCTATAAGCTCCCCCTAATTGGATTAGAAAATAAAGCTCATTTTCACATCTTGGAACAAGGCAATTTGATTAAATTAAATTGTGCATGGCAAAAATCGATAAAACTCATCAATTCAAATCAATCAGTTCTAATAAACAGACAATCTGGTTAAAGGAAAAAAATAGGAAACAATTAAAACCATAGCAATTTTTAACCTCTCCTCTGCTGATTCATTCAAAGTTTCAAAATCCAAAATGTACATAGAGGAAAACACAAGGTAGTTTAATTGTGGTTCTTACATAGTCATGATGTCTAGCTTTGCTTCTGTGATTATTAAAAGAAAGTTAGTGTCTTTCACAAGTAGCTATAACAAATATGTGCAGGAACAGAATTAAATAGAGAAATCCCAAACTGTAACTATATAGGATATATACATTAATATATATTATATGTATCATATATATTATATAATATATTATTAATATATATATTTTTACTAGAACCTCATAATCAGTCAACTAAGTAATGTCAACCCACCTTGTTACACCAGCTTTACTACGTAAGTGGTCCTTTATTAATTACTTGTTTAAAAAGTATCTAACATGGAGACAGTTTGGGTGTATACATTAAATCATGACCTAAACTCCACAAGTTACATATGTGTTCCATTCAGGCAGAGTAATAACAAAAAGCCTCCACAGGTACATGTTGTTGGAAATAACTATTCTTCTTCTATGCTTTTGTGTTTTCAGAAGCTGGCAAAGGATTGATGTCAAAGGTTTGATAGTTGGTGGGGTCAGCATAGCAGGGCCTGAGGATGAACTGAGTAGACTGAGGCAAGCTAAGCAGTTACTAATGTTGAAACCAATATCCCTACAAGCCCATATTCCTCTATTTGGCTACCTGCTTAGGTCTATAGGGGAGCCATCAATTTTTCTTTTCTAAAACTGATCATTTATCTAAATTGATATATGTCAACTTTCAACTATGACTGTCATTGCAAAGGTCCTTTACTTGGATAAAAATTGACAAAACACAATAGACCCTTTGCCAAAGATCTCTGAAAGGCACTTGGTAGAGATGGTAAGATTTCGCTGACAGTCTGGCCAGACCCAAGACATCAGGTGGCCACAAGGCATTTTGCCGAAACCCATCTGCAGCCTGCCCTGCTCGTGGCAGGTATCGTCCTAGCAAATGCTTCAGTCAGCCACCCCCTCCACACCCTCATCCCCGTCCAGCTCCCGTTTGTCCTTTCCTGCTTCCTCCTCCTCCTGGGACACAGATCATTGCTCTATGAAGAGTACCCGGTTCATCAAAAGCCATGTCTTTTTAACAGTGTCTCAAAGGAGGCTTGATCTAGCTGCTTTTCCAAACAGCAATGCAGATATGAAACTCTGCAGCTGAGAGAGGATTTTGCCCCAGGAGAAGCTTGCCTCCAGAGCAGTTAGTATGGCTCTTTCTTATCATTTTCTCAGCTCCCAACTGTAAGAGATTAAAACCCCTCAAGTTGCTTTGGGATTGAAGAAAACAAGCATGAATCAAAGCCATGTCTTTCGAAGAGAAGGCTGAAAACTAAAATAAAATTTCTTGAGAGGAAGAAAAAGCAATCTGGAAATGAAAGTCAGAGGATTAAGAGCCAGAAGAAAATGTGAAAAGTCAAGTCATTCATTGTCCTGCTGTCAGTAGAGACTTTCCAAACAGAGGGAAGAGAATCAACATTTATGGACGACCTACTATGTAGCCCATTGGCTCTCTCTGTGTGATTTCATTTAATGCTCTCTACCAAGTATTTATTAATATCCCTCAGATGAGTACAAAATCACAGGCTTAGAGAGGTTAAGTATATCGCTCAAAATCATGCAACTGCAAGATATTTGTTCCATTAAAATGCATCTTTCTTCTATTTTACACAATAAGAATAGAGCTCATTTATCAAATGTTAACTTGCTATAGTATATTAACAATTTAATGCATGTAGGGCTCCTATTAATATCTGTGATAATAAACTATTAATACTATTACACCCTTACTTATCAGCTCTAAATGGAGATTGTCACAAATGACTGTACTATAAACTAAAGGACATAATATTCAGTTCCAAAATGCCTATCATAATAAGTAAAAGTGGCAAAAAATCAAAAATCAGGTAATAAAAATTCCTTATAAAATGTGGAGGAACAAGGAATCTACTTTTGGTAGAAGTGTCCAATAGAGTATTTAGAGCATAATTTAACAAGACTTAGAGAATTTACGTATGCATATACCTAACATGACCATATAATTTATTGTTAAAACTGAGACACTGTTTCAGAGGGAATAGTAAATATAATACAAAGTAAAAGCTGTTGTGGACTGAATGTTTGTGTACCCACTAAATTCATAATGTTGAAGCCTTAACCCACAGTGTGTTTGTATCTACAGATGGGACCTCTAAGGAAGTGATTAAGGTTAGATGTGGTCATAAGTGTGGGGCCCCGATATGATAGGATTACTGTCCTTATAAGAAAAGACACAGAGAGCTCCCTCACTTTCTCTGTGCACGCATAAAGGAGAGGTCTTGTGAGCAGAGAAAACAAATGTCTGCTACCCAAAGGGAGAGTTCTCACCAGACACTAATTCTGCCAGCACCTTGATTTTGGACTTCCAGTCTCCAGAATGGTGAGGAGATAAATTTCTCTTGTTTAAGCCACCCGGTCTATGGTATTTTATCATGGTGGCCTGAGCAGACCAAGACTGAAAAATAGAAGAGAACTTAACTGCACCACATGTACCTCACTACCTAGCAATCATGGCCCTGGGTATCCATTTCTGTTAAATTTTCACTCTCCATTAGGAGAGTGAGGTTGATTACTCATCACAGCATTGTTTGGAGTAAGGTATCAGAACTTCTGGGTTAAATTTATACACAAAAACATGACTAGATCTCAAAAAACAAAATGATGAGTAAAAAAAGAAGGAAACATAATAGAATTTATACTATGGTGTCATATTTATAAATTGAAAAACATACAGCCAGAAAATCACTAGGAATATAATATTGATCTATCTACCTACCTACCTATCTATCTATCTACACATGCACATGCACACAAAATATTATATTATAGGAAGAGATGGGAACAATGGATGAAAAATAATAAAATAATTCCCTAAAGAGTCTGACATTAGTATGACCTGAACAGTAATGATTCACTCAATTTCATGCACCTTAGCTCCACCTCCATATACAAAAAACAATAAACTATTAGTTTTTCAAAGTGTTCAATGTTATTAGAGACACAAAAAATGAACTAAAAGAATAAGCTTTTAATAAAATTTGATTTATTGATAAAGTATCTATAACCCCCCTTGTAATGCTGTACAGAGTATAGGAGGTCAATACATTAACAATTGTTTTAGATTTTCTGCTGTAATTTTTCATTTTCAGTGAGATATATCACCAATGACAATTCATTTCTGCAAGAGTTTTATGAAAAATGCAAGTAGCAAGCAGAATAGATTCTTGAAAACTTTTTCATAAAACCAAGATAGCTAAGTCTCAAAACATATTTGCGGTTTGGAATTGTCTCAGTTATGGGCAATGCAAGTACATAAGCCATAATCACAGACAATTTATTTGTTTGTTTGTTAACCTGGAAAGGTACTATCTAAATTGATGGGCTATCTTATTCATCACACATGCCTTTAAATGATGTTTTGATAATTACCAAAATCAAAACCTCTTTTGTTGATTGATTGCAAAATTGCCCCAATTCTTCAACTCTTCCTTATCCATGGCCTTTGAAACATGACTTTGCAGCTTTCTCCCATCAAGATGTGGACTCTTTTCCCTAACCCTTGAGATGGAGTGATGTTATGACATCTTTAACCAACAGAAAGCAATGGAAGAGGCAATATGACAGTTTCAAGCCAGCTGTGACTCTCAGAATCCCGCCGCTATAATAGCAAGAAGTTTGGGCTAGCCTGCTGGAGAATGTCAAGACCACATGGCACAGAGACTAGCCATCCCAGGTGGAGCCAGACACCTGTTTTCATACGATTTAAAAATCCTTTTGATGACAGGACACAACACAATGACACTCAGAAGAAAAGCAAGTTTTTGTTGTTGTTGTTACTTACAGTTCCAGACAAGAGAAGGCAGCATGCAGAGCTTAATCATAGACATCTAGAGGAAGCATTTGGCACTTTAAATATTCTGCGTGAAAATCTCTAGCCGGATCCATGATCTCTTTCAATTTTTCACATTATCTGCAGGTGTTGGTGTAGTCAAACTTTCTATTACAACATAGCAAGTACTGCTTTTTTGCCAGCCTCCAAAAATTATAACCTCCCTTTCTTCCATTTTACACCAACATCTTCAGCTTCTGCTTACTGCTATCTTCCAAGATAAGAACATGGTTTAGGTATGAGTTATGACCGCAACCCACTTCTAAGTATCAATTTCTGTCCAATTATCTGATGCCACTCAACAGCCTTATTATTAGGCTAGTATACTATTTCCTTTAAGATGTTTAAACTTTGAAGATAGTTGATGGAGATACTTTGAGAGCACTATGGTCTGGAAAAGTAGTTTGGGAAATACTATTATATACCTAGATTAGTAGATGGAAAGTAGATATTTCATTGTTTCCTGTTAAACTGCCTTCTGTTCAGAAATATCATAGCTGAGGTTGCATCTATGTAAGAGGAGCAGTATTCTTCTTTATTTTCATTCCTTTCCCTGAAATTTATCACAGGATGTTTTTAAAAATATGCTTTACAAAAAGAAATAAGATGTTTTTTCTTGTCTGATGAGTAATTTCTAGAAACCCTCTCAGTGACATTTGATCAATAGAAAGAGTTTTAAAGAAGATATTTTCCTAACATAAGATCAGATAAGCTTCAACTGTGAGATGGCACATCTACTAAATTCCATTTCTTAGTTTGATAATATATGCCCCTGCTATCAAGCGAGGCCAGAAAACACCAGGTGGTCGTTAATGTAATTTCTGTCGTTTATTTCTATTGATAGTCAGTCTATGAAGAGCACCGGGAATTTCACGTTGGAATTTAAATTTGGTTGTTTTATTTTTAAATCATTAACTTTTTAGTGTCAGTCGGAACTTAACAGATGGCCTCTATAAATTAGTCTAGGTATGTAACAAAAAAATACTTTAGTATAAAGTCAGATGGTGTTGACCTCCACAGCCATGAGTTGGGCTAAAATAACAGAAAAGAAATCTAGAAACAAGAAAGCAAATTTATATTCAGCTGCAATCTGTGGGTATTTTTTGTGTGTTTGTTTATGTAACAGTTTATATGGAGCTGTCATCTGAATGAACAAGGGACAGCAGATGATTTTAAAGAGTTGGAGCCATACTGAAACATTTTTTGGTGATTTAATGATTTTTAGGGAAATTAGAGTGTTCTTTTTCAGTGTAATAAAAGGAAATATACTAAATTTAGGGACCACATGTCAAAGAGTATGGAACTCCAGATCAACCCTTAAATGGCACAGGATGAATAGCGACCATGTATGTGCACTTAAAATGTGCTTGAAACTGTGCTAAGAATATTACATAGTACCTCATTTAATCCTCACCTGATTTCATGTATATTTATTTTACAATTGAAGAAACTGAGACCACAGAAGCAAAGCATGTGCCAAAAGTCACACAGTTAGTTAACAGCGATGCCAAGATTTGAAACCAAGTTTGTCTAACCTCAAACCTAGTTCTTTAAACATTATTTCATAGTTATTGTCTTTGTAGATCCTTCGCAACCTCATTGAAATATTGACACTTGTTGAGTTTGCTGTCATTTATATTTGTCTATTTCACAAATGTTGTACGTTGCCTCTTCTCTTTTCTATGCAATTATTTTGTTTTGTTAAAAATTAACTTGAACGATACTGCGAAAATGGACTGAATCCATTTACTGCCACTTCCCTTGCTCTGAGAACTTTGATTTACAGAATATCTCTTTCTTTGCCTCTCCATTCAAAAAATGGGAATGACAGTATTGATACTCACCTCTAGGCCTGTATAAGGGCCAAGATGTTTATCTGTTTTGTTCATGGATGTATTTTAAGCACATAGTGTAGAGCTTGGTTCATAGTAAGTGCCAGTAAATAACTGTTGAGGGGGTTACTGTGATTAAAAGAGATGTTTTATGTGTGTACTTAGCATGCTACCTTGGATTAGCATAATACCTTTTACTCTCAATAAATGGTAGGTATTGTTATTAACATTAATTTTCAAAGTGTAAAGAACAACACATGTTTGTTGTTATTTTTAGAATATTTCTGTAATTCAGCATATTGAGATATTGTGATTTTTGATGCTTTCCTGCAGCATATTTCTATTTCCATGTTACCTGAACATGCTTCTTATATTTTTTTCTAACTTACTTATAAAAACATAAAACTGGACTGGTTTTAGAAACAGAAATTTGTAATAGAATAGAAATGCTACTCCAGGCTAGGAGCAGACTCTGAATTTAGGCTTCTATCTAGAAGGCTGTTTATTCTTTTGGACTCCTAGAGATTTATAACTAACAAGTGACTGATATGATAAATCACCAATATCGTAAACCAAACAGCCAAACAACTTTTAGCAAGTGGTGACCCTTTCCTCACTGTCTCCCTCCTGACTATTCTCACCAGGCCCCTGAGTGTCAAAGAGCATCTGGTAGAAGACAGAAGATGTGTCTCCTGGGATGTCTTTTGACCTCATTTGCCATTTGCAGTAAAGATTTACCAGCTCTAAATTGAAAGAAATAGGAATTGATTGTGAAGGCAAACATCAGGCTTTCATTCTGAAAGAGAAGCAAAACATCACTAACTTCAAGAGAAAATTTTGTCCAAATATTATAAAACACAAAGACAAAGACCCAGATGATTTTCTTCTTATGTTGCTCATTCCAAATCACTGATAAAATTGAAAATTCTTTTCTTTTTTTTCCTAGTTAACTGATTTTAGTGATGCCTATCCTAGTCAAAAAGTATAATAGTTTTAAAATTTATCTTCCTTTTCAAACATCCTATTATAAAAAAAATTTTTTTGAAACTTTAGACATGGCACTAGAATCTCATTTTGAAAAACCAGGTCCATCCTTGTTGCTGCAAATGGCATTATTTTGTTCTTTTTTTAATGGCTGAGTAATATTCTATTGTATATATGTACCACATCTTCTTTAACCATTCGTCTGTCAATGAACATTTAGGTTACTTTCATGTCCTGGCTATTGTAAATAGTGCTGCAGTGAACATTGGGGTGCATGTGTCTTTTCAAATTATGGTTTTCTTCAGACATATGCCCAGGAGTGGGATTACTGGATCATATAGTAGCTCTATTTTTAGTTTTTTAAGGAACCTCCATACTGTTCTCCATAATGGTTGTACTAATTTACATTTCCACTAGCAGTGTAGGAGGGTCCCCTTTCCTCCACACCCTCTCCAGCATTTACTGTTTGTAGATTTTTTGATGATGGCCATTCTGACCAGTGTGAGGTGAAACCTCATTGTAGTTTTGATTTGCTTTTCTCTAATAATTAGTGATGTTGAAAATTTTTTCATGTGCCTCTTGGCCTTCTGTATGTCTTTTTGGAGAAATGTCTATTTAGATCTTCCACACATTTTTTGATTTTTTTTTTCTTTTTTGATATTGAGCTGCATGAGCTGTTTGATATTTTGGAGCTTAATCCCTTGTTGATTGCATCGTTTGCAAATATTTTCTCCCATTCTGTGGGTTGTCTGTTCATTTTGTTTACGGTTTCCTTTGCTGTGAAAAAGCTATTGAGTTTAATTAGGTCCCATTTGTTTATTTTTGGTTTTATTTTCATTACTCTAGGAGGTGGATCCGAAAAGATCTTGCTGTGATTTATGTCAGAGAGTGTTCTTCCTGTGTTTTCCTCTAAGAGTTTTATAGTATCCAGCTTTACATTTAGATCTTTAATCCATTTTGAATTTATTTTTGTGTAGGGTGTTACGGAGTGTTCTAATTTCATTCTTTTACATGTAGCTGTCCAGTTTTCCCAGTACCACTTACCACTCAAGCGCCAGGGGATTCCTTGCCTTCACTTTAGAAGGAATATCTTTACATTCTGTATACCACGGGGCCCCTAGAAATTTCACTGAAGTGGAAGTTTCCCAATTTTTTGTTTGTTTTCCAGCCTCTGACACACAAATATCTTCCCAATAATCTAGACTAGTTACTTCTTGCTCACTAGGTGCAATCCATATAATATAATCAATGTAGTTGATCTTATGGAAGGGAAAAAATAATCAAGTTCCCTGAGCACTAAATTATGACATAGGGTTGATGAGTTGATATACCCAGGATGATGGTTACATTGCTGGCCTTGCCAGTTGAAAGAAAACTGTTCTGGTGGTCTTTACTAACAAGTATCAGGAAAAATTATATTGCCAGATCAACAGCTGTGTAACAGGTACAGGGCATGTATTCATTTGTTCAAGAAATGAGACCACATTTGGAATAGAAACTGCAATTAGAGTCATCGTCTAGTTAAATTTATGATAATCCATTGTCATTCTCCAAGATGTGTCTGTTTTCTAGACAGACCAAATCGGTGAGTTGAGTGGGGATTGGTGGTAATCACCACACCATTATAGCTCTAACTCCACAGGTCAGAAAACTGCTGCAGGAATTCTGCTAGTTCCTATGTCTATTTTAATTAGGCATTCTAGAACTTACTCTCTCATCTTCTATAGGTTTTTGCTCTAATATAACAGTATTAGTGAGTCCTTCCATAATAACTCTACTTAAAAACACACTTTATCCCCGATTTTACCAAGCCCAGGCACTCTTACCTTTCCAAACTTTATTTTTACATTTTAACTTATCTCCATTTATCATATTATATATTTAATATATTGTCTCCACACAATAGAAGCTTCAGAAAGATAAGAATTTTTGTCTGTTTTATTCATTATTATAGCCTAGAAGTGTTTAAACTTTTATGTAATTGAAATAATTACCTGGCACAATCAGAAATAAAAGGGTAATGTATTCAATATTAATGATAATAATTATAATAGAAACTACATATTGAATACTTCATATGTGGCAGGTTCTTATACCAAGAACTTTTCCATGTATTCTATCATTTAATTCTCAAAATAACCCAATGAGGTAAGGGTCATGCCAAATGGGTCCTCTCAGTGCAATTCCATGTCACATGACATGGGGGCTAGAGAATAGCTTTTATAAGGGTAAGTTTAGCTGACATAACCAAGGGTCACCAGGCAGAGCACCCATAGTTACCCAGTCTCCCCATTACCTCATGTCACAGCCAGGAGGTCTGTAATAGGTTCTGATTTGGAGAACCCTTACCCCCCATCGAGTGTCTCTCCTCTAAAAATATGAGGAAGTGACCTCATCAGTGGAGAAATATATAGGGTGTTTGGTACAGCAACGTCTGGATTCGGGATGCCAAGACTTTACAGAGTTTTCTAGGAAAGATAGCTGTCCTCTAGCCGGGACTTTGAAGCCAGTAGGGATCTTGGAGACTATAGACAGTCTTGGATCTCCTTGCCAGGGGAAGAAGCCTGGAGAAGCTGAGCTCCAGTGCCACCCTTCAGGCTGGGAAAGGAATATTCATGCCTCATTCCTAAGGGCAGATGTATTGAGATGTGGTTTGGGGAGCAGAGGGAGAATTGTGACACAGTTGCAATAGGGCCCTTAGAACAACCATGGCAAGCTCTGGAGCTGGGAACACCCTTCAGAAATGTCTCGAATGGAAACTGGTTCTGGGCTTTTGTACTCTCAAAAGGACCAGTTTGGGATGCAGCTTATCCCAGGAATAGGCATAGACTTGGGTAAGGAAGCTCCTTTGGTTGAGAGCAAGGATTGCTGATCTGAGGGTTGCCAGCAGCATAACTTGCAGCTGGAGAAATAAATTCCTCAGTTATAGAGCTGGGAGATTTGGCCAATGCACCAAGCATACACTGCAGTCTCTGTTGCTCTTGTTAATCAAAATGTGCTAGGATTTATGATCCTAACAACCTATAGCTGAGCATAAACTAAAAGAAAGTTTCCAAATAAACAAAATACGGAATGAAAGAGGAATAATTCACAACAGTGAACTGATAAATAATACAGAAGTATTATAAGTAACAGTAGGCTAATATTTGAAAGCCTAGGTAAACTAGACCTATTTTTTCTAATACATAAAATGATAATATTTGCACATATTTTCCTCAATAAAGAAAATATTTGATAAAGTCTAATCTACATATAATGAAAATACCTTACAGCAAGTTTTACTTGTACAATAAAAATCTATAGCAAATCTTATCTTTAACGAAGAAGTTTTTGGAATATTCACTTTAAGTTTTGGAGCAAGATGAAGGTCTACCCTAACACTAATTCTGGAGCTTCTATCCAATGCTGTAAGGAAAGAAAGGGAAAAAATGAAAGATGTAAGGATGAGGAAAAAAAAGAAGAAACTACCAGTATTTATAAGTACTATAATTATCTCCAAAAATTATTATTTCTACTTGTATAGAAATAATAAATATTATTAGAACTCACAAAATATTAGGTAAGTTTACAGGGTATAAAATCAATTTACAAAAATTAATATTGTTTCTCAATAATCACAATATCTAGATAATAAACATATTCCATTTATAATGGCAACAAACCCCGTAGCATATCTAAGAATGTACTTAACAAAAATCACTTCAGCTTTCTGTGAAAAAATATTCAAATTCTATTAATGGATAAAAAAACATCTGAATACACTGAGAGAAATTACATGTTTTGGAATGGGAACCATTTAATAAATAAAATATTGGATCTCCCCAAATTAACTGAAAATTAAATCTAACCCCAAATAAAACTATGTCGATTTTTTCAGCAATTTTTGAAACTCATGCTAAAATTTATATGGAAGAAAACTCAAATAACAAAGCCACAGTAAATATGAAACTGTATACTTGGGGAAAAACAGACACATATTCCAATGGAACATAATAATTTCCACAAAACTATATGTGAATCTAATATATAAAAAGCATAGCATCTGAATCAGTAGGGAAATAAATAATTTTGAGTATAAGTTACTAGGGATATGGGTTCCCTGCATGGAGAAAAATAAAACTTCATCCTGACTACACTGCACAGAAAAGTGTATCCAGACAGATTAAAGACCTAATTGACTCATATAGAGGAATAGCTTTCAAAACAGGAGTTCCACCCCCGCCAAAAAAAAACACCAAAGTACAAATCATATGGCAAAATTGACTAAGGTTAAAAATCATAATATTTAGGAGTTTCTTTTCAATAAGTGATACAATGGGCAAAATTTTAATAGAAATGATAGAAAAGATATTTATCATCAATAAAACAAACAGGGAATAATATTTAGGATATAGAAGAAATACCTAGAAATCAAGAAGTAAAGACAAGAACCCCCCACCCAAATGAAGCAAATGATATCAATAGGCAATTCATAAATGTGAACCCCAAAAGGTGAACAAACATGATATTTAAACACAGTAATTAGATAAATGTAAATTGAAACAATAATGAGATATTAGTTTGCACCCGTCTGATTGGGGAAAAAGAAATTCTATAATGCCAAATATTGACAGTCCAAAGGAATATTAAATATGCATAGACTCTATGATGTAGCTTTCCACTCCTGAATTTACATCCTCAAGATATTCTCACACCAGTTGAAAGAGATAAGGGTTGTTTGTGACAGTGAGGGGTTGGAGGCAATCTGGTTACCATCACTAGTGAATGGAGAAAAGTACCTCTTAGTGGATGCCATTGTGGAGAACTGGGTAGGTTTTATAGGCAATGTACTAAGCATACAATATATATAAATCTTCAGATACATTCCTGAGTTAAGTAAGAAAAATAATGAACTCTACAGCACAATTATATTCACATGAATTAGAATCATTTAAAAGTTCAATGCAAATTTCACAATAACACATAAAAATAATACATATCGGGGCTTCCCTGGTGGCGCAGTGGTTGAGAGTCCGCCTGCCAATGCAGGGTACACGGGTTCGTGCCCCGGTCCGGGAGGATCCCACATGCCGCAGAGCGGCTGGGCCCGTGAGCCATGGCTGCTGAGCCTGCGCGTCCGGAGCCGGTGCTCCGCAAGGGGAAAGGCCACAACAGTGAGAGGGCCGCGTACCAACAACAACAAAAAAGATAATAATAATACATATCAAATATATTACAGTGGTTGCCTATAGAAGGCAAAAGAATGGACTTGGCGAAGGGGATAAAAGGGAATACATTTGTGCACACTTCCATGCATTCACACATTTGTGCATATACACATACTCATAAGCAAATATACATGCACACATGCACAAAATAAGAACGAGAGAAGATACACAGGCTAATGACAGTGTACTACAAACCGTGGAGCTTATAAACACAACAATCCACATCTGAGTGTTAAAACTAACAAATAAATCATCCAAATCCAAAATAACATAATCATATGAAAAAAGGAAAAGAACAATCTAAAATGTTTTACATTCATTCTACACTCAGACAAAATTTGCTTTTGATCATTTTTTAAGTGATCAAAATAAAATATTGACATCTGCCTTTAATTTAGTTAACTTGCCAAACCATCTTGCAGTTTCTTGGCAGGCTGACAGTCATAGTAAATCAGATATCTTTTTAATTTAAGAGAAAGATATTCTGGAATTCAAAGCACTGGAAGAATATTTACAGCATGGGCAAATTTTCATAAGACTCATGCTTAAAGATGTTACATCTCATTCACACATCAATAACCATTAATAGAATTGTTCGTCCCATTTTATGTATGACCATGAGGCTGCATCATAATGTGTGTGGGTTTTTTGTTTTTTTGTAAAGGTAGGTTTTCTTCAATGTCATATTCAATCACTTCATTTATTGATTTCTTTTATCAGTTAAGAACGTCATCACCTACCTAAATGTAAAGAGATACATTTATGTACATTAGGAATTACTGTGGGGTAAACAACACACTTCCTTTAGTGATTATATAACAAAAACATATCACATGATAAGAGAGTATATATTCATCTCTTGTTTAAAGAAAATACACATACTCCTATAGGGTTCTGCTCCTTGGTCTTCATTTCACTGGGTTCTTCTCAGATCTCAACACCGAAGCCGTATCCTTACCTTAGTGAGTTCTTCTCTGATCACCAAATCCAAAATAAACCCTCACCATGCTAATCTTAATTAGTTTCCTTGATAGCATGTATTATTTGAAATTTTCTTTTTCCTTCTCTCTCTCTCTGTCTCCCCCTATCCCCCTCTCCCCCCACCTTCTTGCTTATAGCATCTAGAACGTAAGCCCTGCAGGAGCAGGAACCTTACCTGTCTTATTTTCACTATATTTTCAGCCCCTAAAATACTTACTACGTAGCAACTGTTGAATAAACGGTGGAATAGTAAAGGAACAACTAAATAAATTAGATTTAATGCAATTTCAAAAATTGACCCCTTTGGGGCTGTTGTCAACTAACATATACATTTTACAGCTTTTAAAATTAAAGTAATATATGCACTTGATTAAAAACCAGCAGATTTTATAATAAGAAATAGTCCTCTGCCTTACTCCTCTCCTCTCCTAGTCCCAAGTCCCAAAGACAATAATTTTCAGCATTTCTGTTTTTAATTTTTCCAGTAGGTATTTTCATATCTTCCATATTATGCTTGCACTGGTATATATAGGTGAGACTTTGAAATTATTTACTGATTTGCTTCTGAGATAGATAAAGATCTAGATCCCTTACACCATTATACCTTTGCTCTTTGAACCCCATCTTTAACTAGTAAAATTCCATCACAATTATTATTTTCAACACCAGTGAAACCTGCAGTTTTTTAAAAAAATTATTAAACCTCAATATATTTTCCCATCACCTCTGGAGAGCATCTTCCATTTGCTAGTCTTCCTTCCCTGTCTTCCACCATCTCTTGTACTTCCAACTCATCATCTGTACATTTACTTTGATTTGACATGGTTGATAACACTGCATTTTGTGATTTAACTATAGGTTGATTCTAAGAATAAAAGCAATAAATAGTGTTTACATTTTTATGATGAATTTACCACAGAGTCAAGCTTTGTATACAAATATTACAATCTTTTCTACAGATTCAATGTCACACAATGTCAAGTTGGAAAACAGTCATATATTTATTAACCCTTCAACTAATGTGTTCAACACTCCGTCATGTTTTCAATAGTTTTGTATATTCTAGCGCCTCCTTTTCTGTACCGAATACTTTCCACCCAGAGGCATCCGCCCTCCACTGCTAGCTTAAATTGGATGCTCCTACTTCTACTGCCCACCTGTCTCACCGCAGTAGGAACTAATTACCCTCTCTGGTTCATCTAGTGTTTTTTTTTTGGATATCATGACTGTCTTCTTTCTTGATTTATTCCTTCTTTTTTCCAAGAGTTTATTCTCAATTAAATGATTAAGACAATGTCTATGGAAGAAATTTAGTTTAGTTTAGCTTTTCCATGTCTGAAATGCCATTTCCCCCCTCACATTTTTTTAAATAGGTCTTTATTTGAGTATAATTGCTTCACAATACTGTGTTAGTTTCTGTTGTACAACAAAGTGAATCAACCATATACATACATATATCCCCATGTCCCCTCCCTCTTGAGCCTGCCTCCCCCCATCCCTATCCCACCTCACTAGGTCATCACAAAGCACCAAGCTGATCTCCCCAGATTCCAGACCCACATATCCAACTGTCTACCACATTTCTATTTTAGTAACAAGTAGGCATCTCAAACACGATAATTCATCCCTCCAAAGCTGCTACTCTGAATCTAAGAGTTGCTGAACTTCACTCAGGAGTATAGTTTTTTTAATCAAATATCTGTGGGACATTTTTGCTTGTAGTTCTGCAGAAAACTCAGGTTGAACATAATCAAAACAGAAGTCATCTGCCTTTAAAATGAGGTTTTCCTCTTTTATTTCGTAATTCCATCAGTGACATCATCGTCTCAATCCTCTGTACCATATAGCTGGGGATTGTCCCATACCTCTCCCTCTCCCTGCATCCGCTATCCAATCAGCAAATATATTGGATTAATATTTTTAGACTTCATTCTAATTGATTTCCTTCTATCCCTGACGCTTCTCTATTACCTGGCAAGAATCCTAACTCTTTAGTGTGTTATTAAAGGTTCTTTCCTCCTGTGGCTCTGCCCTCTCCTCCCAATCTCTCCATCCTGTTATGATTAGGCAAAAGTAACTCAATAATTAGGACTCAAGTTAATCATTATTATTGAATACTAGACTAACATTTCCTAATGGATAAGAAATGTATATTGCTCTTTTTGCATATTCCAGCACCTAGGGTGAGGTCTGACACATTTGTATATTAAAGATTTAACTAATTGATTATTCACTTTAGCACAGAGAACACCAAAAAAGCCAGGACAGCATATACATGTAAGCTTCCAAATTTCCATCCTGGCTAAGCAATGATAGTAAGAGGTTACAATTAGAAGAAAATTTCTGTATTCTAAAAAAAAAAAAAAAAAAAAGGAAGTAGTTATATGGATGTTTGTGGAATTTTCAGGTGAAATTATGTTTGTGGTCTAAACTGATTGCATAGAGTAAACCATTTTTCTGTTTCATCATGTATCCAAGCATTTAATATTTAAAATCAGGAAATATGGAGTGATAAAATTGTGCAAACATCAACATAAATAAACATAATTTGAAACAAAAAAGACAGAGTAGTTGCTGGTGAATGTTTTGAAGCAAAGAAAGGCTAAGTAGGAAAACAATGGGACTTCTGTGCTCCCAGGAAGTCTGATGATTTGTGAGAATTACTAGGTAACTAATCCTCATACCAGCTCACATGATGGATCCGATGTGGTCACTGTTCTGTTGTGCTCAAGGACCAAGAGGAGAAAAGAAAAGAATAATTGTACTCATTACTTATGGTGAATAATGAATTATTCTGTTTATTACTCATGAATCATTAGAATAGAATGAAATGAGAGCTACATAGGAATAGTTTAAAATGATTCAATTTCTCTGCTTCCAAAAACTGTTATTTATGTTCTTTTTTTTTTTTTTTTTCTTTTTTTTGCGGTACGCGGCCTCTCACCGTTGTGCCCTCTCACGTTGAGGAGCACAGGCTCTGGACGCGCAGGCTCAGCAGCCATGGCTCACGGGCCCAGCCGCTCCGTGGCATGTGGGATCTTCCCAGACTGGGGCACGAACCCGTGTCCCCTGCATCAGCAGGTGGACCCTCAACAACTGCGCCACCAGGGAGGCCCTATGTTCACTTTTTAACCGAAAACTTTCCTGCACTGCTATTTAATATTAACTTTTCTGCAACTTCCTTTTTGTCAAGTTTGATCATTTCATTCTATTCTGACTTCAAAAGCATACCAAAGTAACCTCCCCAGCACTATGCTCACACTTTTAGATGAGAAAAAAATTAGAAAGGTTTGGGTGGGATGAATGTTTAAAAGGTTCTAATAAGAATATCTGTTTTCAGATAGCTGTTTGCCTGATACTGACACTTTTTTTTTCTTATTCTGTGCTGTCCCTCAATCTTTGCTCTAAAAAACTTTTCTTCTTTTCTTCCTCTCCAGGGTTCCCAGCACAATGAGATTTGAGCTGATTAATTTCTTAAGCAGAAAAACGGTCATAAGATGTGGCACAGAAAGGTCAGTCTTGAATTTCATTGAAATATTTTGTTAAATCAGTAACAGCAAAGGTCAGTTGGGCTCCCAGAGAGGTTTTTGCATTTATTTTTCTGCCAGCCTCAAGATAGTTCACGTTTGTAGAATTCTATATTTGAAATGATCTGATTTCAATTTTAAGTATTGTGTGTGTTCAACACATAGACGCAAAAGATGAAGATTACTGAGCAATCATTAGTTAATACGTTTTGTTTAGTATATGATGGCAAAGTTCAGTGAAGAAAGTTGTGATATCCTCTAACATTTTAATATAAATATTTTATGAAATTATGTGATACTAAGAAATTGGGCAAAATGGACTCACAATAAAGAACACCGTTTATTGATGCAAACATTAAAAAGTACTCAGTGGTCAATTGGCCTAATTCCTTCACTATGCTGATAAAATAATCCATCCACTGATGTTAAGTAACTCTATTATACCACTTTCTCATGGTCTACAGAAGCAGAAGTACTCTGTCTAGTATGTTAGCAGTAAACCTCCTGACTCTTTAAGAGGCCATTGCCTGACCACATTTATTGTTTACAAAAAAATGCTACATAAGACCTCATTTGCCTTGAAGTGTTTAATCCATCTTCTCTCCTTATATTATTTAAAAGTCCTGCTTGCTTAGAAAGAAACTTCTACTGTGGCCAAGAGGGAATAACAGAGTCTGAATTTTTCCTCCTATTAAAAACAAACCAGAGAGAGAGGTAGGGAGAGATTGAGAAAGAGACAGAGATAGAGAGATGGAGAGAAACATACAAACCAATGGTTTTCAAGATACTGAACATTAGGCAACAAAGGGCAGTGAACCCTGAAAGATGGGAAACAAAGGAAGTAAGCCGCATGATTGCTACTGCTTAATGCCTGGAGTCTGTAGACCATGGCAGAGTGAGGAAGAACCCAGGAAGAACCCAGTAGACTCCCTGATTAAAGGAGGTGAACCCGACCTCTAGGGTTCATAGGGGCCAAGGCATCTATGGTTTACAACCCACAGTAATGAAGAGGAAAGACCTGTACAAAGAGGTGACTCTGGAGCTCTTCAGAAGGTACTCGTTGGTATTCAACAGAGTACTGATGGGCCTATGCATGTGTAGAAACAAACTAAGGCTAAGGAAAGAACCATCTAAGGTGATTAGAGGTGGAAGTACCCAGCACCCACACAGTGCCTCAAAAAGTACCAAGTCCCACCAGACAGAATGGAAAACCTCATAATTCACAAGGTATTGAGTAGGTAATTCAGAAAGGTCTTGCCTTAGCCAAAGGGAAAAATTAGCCCTAAACTATATGTTGCTCTGAGCCACACTGACAAACCTTAAAAGCAAGACAGGAATTGCTTTCTAAGTAATTACACTTAGAAAAAGTTTAATCTGAAAACTTAAGAATATTTAGAGAAATTCAAAAATATCTAGTAACCAAAAAGGTAAAATTTGCAATGTCTGGCATCCAATCAAAGATGCCAGGCATCTAAAGACCCATAATGAGGAGGAAAATCAACCAATCAAAACTGACCCAGTATTGACACCAATATTAGAATTAACAAACATTAAAAAAAGTATTATACCTGTTCAAGATGTTTAAAAAGTTGAATATAGACATGTAAAATATAATAAAGACTCAAATAAAATGTCTAGAAATTTAAACTACAATGAAATGAAAAGTACATTGAAAGGAATTAACAGAAAATTAGACATGGTAGAAGAAAAAATAGTAAACTTGAATACATCACTCTAGAAACTATCCAAAATGAATACAGAGGACAAAAAAAACAAAAGAATGAAACAAAATTACATCAGTGAACTGTGGAAAACGTGAAGTGGCCTAATGTGAATGTAATTGGATTTTGCAAAGAAAAGGAGAGAGATGAGGGAACAAAAAGTTTGAAGAAAAAAATGAACAAATAATAGAATATTTACCAAGATATGCCACAGTATAAGCCAGAAAACAGGTCTCATTAAAGTTAAAAGGATTCAAGTCATACATAATATGTTCTCTGACCAAAATGAAATGAAATTAAAAATAAATAAGAAAGATGTCCCTGGAAAATCTCCAACTATATGGGAAATATGTAAAATATTTTACTTCTATTGACTTCTTCTTTGACCCATGGGTTATTTCATTTTGACTTGAATGGAAATGAACATTCTTTTATCAAAATTTGTGGAATGCCACTAAAGTCAGATTTTAGAAAGATATTTATAATTTTCATCATCTATATTAGAGAAGAAGGAAGGTCTTAAATCATAGATCTCAGCTTCTACCTTAGTAAATTAGAAAAAGAAGAGAAAAGTTAAACCCAAACTAAGCATAAAAGAAATAAAATCAAAATGGAAATTAGTTACAGAGGAAACCAAAGAGAGAGAGAGAGAGAGAATGAATGAATGAATGAACCATGGATTTTATTTTTCTTTTGCTCTTTTCCAAGTAAAAATAATTAAGATAATTTTTAGAGTGAGAAAGACTTTGCAAAGATACACAAGTTCTTGTATAATATAAATCTATTTTCTCAACACGTCATTATTAAGTGTTGTTCTTTGTCCGGCTAAGTGTTAATGATAAACTGAAGCACTGAGACAGAGTCACAGACCTCACGGAGATCACAATACAATAGCTGGGAAAGGAAGAGTGCCCAACTGCTAGCAGCCTGATGAGTCCAAGTCTCCATCATTCTTAGTTAAATGACAGCAGAAAAAAAGCTGCCAGTACTCAGCTGGGATTTCTGGAGTTCAGCGGTATTTGAAGGATATGTCAAAAAGAAAAAAGGTACAGAAGTTCTGTTCAAAATAAAATGGGAAACTAGAGCTAAATTAAGCAGGGATGAGTGACTCACGTTAGTCTTAGAAATAAGCATTATTTAGACCAACAAGCTCATGAAAATCGAGATATTGTAGAAAGCTAACTTACTGTGGGTTCTTGTGTTACCCTCAGTAATTCATGCCTTGTATAGTTCTAGCCATTTCACCTAGCAAATCAAAGTCAGATACCTGTTGGTGGGGTGGTACTAAATAGTCATGAATTCCTCATTCAAATTAGCATAGCTCAAAATCTTCTAAAGTAAAACAGTTTTTAAATTTTTTATTCATTTTTATTGGAGTATAGTTGCTTTACAAGGTTGTGTTAGTTTCAGCAAAGTGAATCAGTTATACATATACATATATCCACTCTTTTTTTTTTTTTTTTTTTTTGCGGTATGCTGCCCTCTCACTGTTGTGGCCTCTCCCGTTGCGGAGCACGGCCTCCGGACGCGCAGGCTCAGCGGCCATGGCTCACGGGCCCAGCCGCTCCGCGGCATGTGGGATCCTCCCGGACCGGGGCACGAACCCGTGTCCCCTGCCTCGGCAGGCGGACTCTCAACCACTGCACCACCAGGGAAGCCCCTGCAACCATTTTAAAACATTCTCATTAAGGAATGATAAAATCTCATATAAATGTTAATATCTTCCACAGCAAGTAGCTCTTAGGAATTTAAAAAAAAATGTTTGATAGAGAAATACTGGTGAATGAATGAGGTGAAGGAGACCACAGGTTTCAAAAGTGTATATTCCATTGCAAGGAACTCATACTCACTTCTTTGGTCCATTGAGAAACAGTCAAATAATTCTTGTCGATAGGAAGCTCAACTAGTTCTAACTTATTCCTTATGTTGTTTCTTAGAGATCTGTCTTCAGCCTTCTGACTAAATATAAACGCAGAATACGGAATTTATTCTAACAAGTTCTCAAACACATTTTGCTAGAGCTGTGATCCTTATAGCAGCATTAAGATCCAAGAAAATAAAACACGAGTCTGTGGCCTTTCAATAGTATTTGTTTCCAGAAGGATGAGTATTTATGTTTGAAAGGTTCTGTACTAGAGATAAATGAACATATTAATATAATTTTCGGAAAGGATATCTGAGGTCAAAGTTATGAAGCTTTATAAATCACTGTGAGAAAAATTATCTGGATCTTGAAAATAGGGGAAGTTTACTAGGTATTCTCTCAGTGAGGGGCTTGTACCTTCGATTAACTTTATACTGTCTGGACTATTTTACAACTTCACTGGAGCAGAGGTTAATTTGAAGATTTTTGTCTGGTGGCGAGGCAAATATTTTCACTTTGGTATGACAGATAAACCCCCAAATTATAGTTTATTGTAACCTGTGTTCTATCAAACTCAGCTATCTTATTTTAACATTCCCTTCCTAATCTGCCTTTAAATAGCTTCTTAGATGCTCTTTAGACTAGTTTAACCATCTTAACAGCACATTAATGTAATGAATTCAATACAGTCTTGGACATACACTCATGTTATATTTGTATGAAAATTATGTCTTTCAATCTTTTGAAAAAATTTGCTTTAACAATAGTTACATTTTACTTACTACCCTATTTCAGTGGGTCTTGCAATCCTTTTTTAAGAGGCTCTAAATGGATAGGATGGCATGAATTCTATAATACAAGCCTAGTCCTGTCTCTGACTACTTGTGTAACCCTGAGTAACTCATTAACTCCTCATTCATAAATGATGAGAGATTGTACTGGTTGGCATATAAGTGTGATTTCTAAAGAGTGAGTGATAAGTAGGTACGATTTGAGACCTATTTCTTACTTAAATTTTAGAACATCCATTGCAGAGGATAGACATGACCATTCATTGGATATTAAGGCTTCACTTCCTCAGCACATGTACTGAAACTGGAGCAACACTAAAGATATTGGCATGAGCCCGACATAAATAATTTTATGAATCAGTCCATATTTCATGCTACCTTCCCCACAAAGCTTACCCTGATTCCTCCAGCCCGAAGCAGTATCTCCCTCCCTCAAAACTACAAGTGTACTTTATATATATCCTTTACATGTTATATGACTTTGTGTGTGTGTTTACCCCCATCTATTCAATTACAAATAGGAAGCGGTGGGGCCATGTGGTTCTACCAAGGCTGCACTTCTCAGTGAGGGGAACTTGGGACCTACCATTATCTATTTTTCTATATAAATTAATATAAATACTGGGAGAGTATAAACTGTATCAGCAGTGGCTATCTTTCTGGGATATAATGCATGTAAGTTACTCTCATATTCATTAGAAAAAAACAATTTTGATTTGGGTTAAAACAAAATAAAAATAAAACAAGCAAATAAAACTTCAGAGGCCTCCCTTATTATATAAGGTAACATCTGAACTTCTTGGATGTCCTATTCATGTTCACCATTTGGCTCCAACCTGTATGTCCAGACCGAGCTCTCATTATCTTTTCCAATAAATTCTATTCCACAGCCATGCTGGAATTTTGTGGACCAGCTTTCTCAAATGTTAAAAATAATAAATGGAGTCTGGTCCACATACACCATGATCAAGTGGGGTTTATCCCAGGAATGCAAGGATTCTTCAATGTACACAAATCAATCAATGTGATACAGCCTGTTAACAAATTGAAGGAGAAAAACCATATGATCATCTCAATCGATGCAGAGAAAGCTTTTGACAAAATTCAACACCCATTTATGATAAAAACCATCCAGGAAGTAGGCAGAGAGGGAACTTTCCTCAACATAATAAGGGCCAGATATGACAAACCCACAGCCAACATCATCCTCAATGGTGAAAAACTGAAAACATTTCCACTAAGATCAGGAACAGGACAAGGTTGCCCACTCTCACCACTATTATTCAACATAGTTTTGGAAGTTTTAGCCACAGCAATCAGAGAAGAAAAAGAAATAAAGGGAATCCAAAGCAGAAAAGAAGAAGTAAAGCTGTCACTGTTTGCAGATGACACGATATTACACAAACAGAATCCTAAAGATGCTACCAGAAAACTACTAGAGCTAATCAATGGATTCGGTAAAGTAGCAGGATACAAAATTAATGTACGGAAATCTCTTGCATTCCTATACACTAATGATGAAAAATCTGAAAGTGAAATTAAGAAAACACTCCCATTTACCACTGCAACAAAAAGAATAAAATATCTAGGAATAAACCTACCTAAGGAGACAAAAGACCTGTATGCAGAAAACTATAAGACACTGAGGAAATAAATTAAAGATGATACAAATAGATGGAGAGATATACCATGTTCTTGGATTGGAAGAATCAATATTGTGAAAATGACTATACTACCCAAAGCAATCTACCGATTCAATGCAATCCCTATCAAACTACCACTGGCATTTTTCACAGAACTACAACAACAATTTTCACAATTTGTATGGAAACGCAAAAGACTCAGAGCTTTCTGAAATGCTCTTCCTAGGTTGTAATCCTCAAATTTGGCTCGAATAAAATTGTCCGTTTCTTTCTTAGATCAATTGATTAATTTTTCATCAACACAAGAGATCATCGAAAAATCATAGATAATTAAATTAGATGCAGGTCAATGTTCCCTTTAAATCTTAGATTCCAGGTATCTTTAGACATACAACTGTGGAAACCTAAATACTGACAAAGGCATGGAAATCAACATATAATCTCAAACATAGCTGTACTCTAAGCTCTGTAAAGTCAGGGACTTTGTTCAACTAACTCAGCACTCTATTCTCAATACCTAAGACAATTTCTGACACATAGCAGGCATTCTTAGGCATTTGTTAATTGAATGAAGGTAGGATTATGAATACATGTTACTTAGGTTGCAATTATTTTTATGATATTTTAATAAGCTTACGATTAGTTTGTGTCATTTATCATGATTTTAGTGACATATATAGTATTAATTTTTCTTATTTTTATAGTTGAAAACTAACCATGGGAAAATTTCCATTTCATATGATAGAGTTTTCTCTTCTCCTCTGTCAATCACACCAATTGCTTACCAGTTACAGCTGGATGATGCTGTACTTCTGAGTATCCTCTGTGTGCAACTCTCATATGTTTTTCATAGGCCCTTTGGCCTACGTAATTAATAATAATTTTTTATTCATTTTCCTTTCTTCCTAAGACATAGCTATTCTTGCTTGGCAGTCACTTGAGAAAACAGGGAGATGGGAGGGGAAGAAAAAAGAAAAGAAAACAGTCCTTTGTTCAAATTATCAAATTCTTAAAACCACCTCACGTCAACAGGAAGATGGTACATGCTAAAGAATTATATAAGGAATTATTATATAAAGAATTATATAATTGAAAGAAAGGGGACAAAGGCATTAAGAGAAAGGGCTCCATAATGAATCTTCTGGAAGGTTTCAGAGAAAGAGCAGCTGGGTTCTCATGGCAATAAAACATAGTGGAATCTACTGATAAAATATGGTGATGAGTGCTTTCAATATGTTAAAAAATGTGGTCATTTAACAAACATATATTTCAAAGTGCTTGAAGATGTTTAACTGGAGAATATAATGATCTGAAAGACTACATTTATGAGTCAACAATAATAGCTATATTTTAAATACTATCTTTCATAGGATTTAAGAAATGAGGAAGTTGTTTCTGTACTTGTAAATTTTGCTGAAACCTTTTTTTTTTTTTGAATGACTTTAGAATTTTTTTAAGTAAAGGGTAAAATTTTTAGGAGCTTGATACCATTTCACTTAATGCTATGATTTGAACATTTCAGCACTATTATAAAAAATGACCAAAACAAGGGTAGGGTTACAAATGTAAATGCCAGAGCTAATGATTGTGATACAAATATACTGTGGAAACAGCATGGCTCAGTAACTAAGCCCACAGATTAGAAACAGATATACCATTTAATTCTAATTTTTTTTCTGGGCGCTAGCTTTATTTCTTATCAGCAAACTATGTAACATCACATTTATTTATCCAGGTGAAGAGTAAAAATGGTGCAAACAAGCCAAAATAGCAAATAACTTCTCATTATATTTAATTTTTACATTGAAAACTGTTCAATTTTACATCAGAATAAGTTGAATATAGTTGCTATCTTAGAGTATCGCAACACCTCACAAATACATGATGAAATTACGCATAAGACATTTGAAAAGCTGTTTTTCTCTTTCTACTACCCAGTTCAACCCATCCCTGCAACAGCACCACCTATCCAACTAAGTGCCAACCTACATGGAAGAAGCTGCCTTTTTCTGTGTTGTCTGGCTCTTTGGTTCAAACACCCCCAAGTTGAAAGAAAACATAATTTTAAACTGAGAAAATATTTCAAACTTTCTACCTTTCATATTCTAGTCAGGATAAAATGGTGATAAAGGAATTAAAATCAGGTTCTCACAGAGACAGCTGGCCCCCATGTTCATTGCAGCATTATTCACTACAGCCAAGATGTGGGAACAACTTAAATGTCCACAGACAGATAAACAGATTTTTTAAATGTGGTATATACATGCAATGGAATATTATTCAGCCTTTAAAAAAAAAGAAGGAAATACTGCCGTTTGTAACAACATGAATGGACCTGGAAGCCATGCTGATTGAAACAATCCAGACACAGAAAGACAAACACTGGATGATCTCACTTACATGGGAATATGAAACAGTTAAACCCATAGTAGTGGAGGCTACAGTGGTGGATGGGTGCCAGGGACCAGGGGGACAGGAAATGAGGAGGTGATGGTCAAAGGGCACAAGTTTCAGCTACGCAAAGTAAGTTGTAAAGATCTACTATACAGCATAGTGCCCATAGCTAATGATACTGTTTTGTATGCTTAAAATTTTCTAAGAAGGTAGATCTTATGTCATATTCTTACCACCCACACACACAAATCATGATAATAATAATAATTAGAAGGAGGTGGGAGGAAATTTTGGGAGGTGACAGATATGTCTATAACCCTGGTGGTGACAGTTTTATGGGTGTATACTTATCCCCAGACTCATCAAGTTGTATATGTTAAATACATACAGATACATACAGCCTTTTACATGTCAATCATGCCTCCATTAAGTGTTTTCCTTTATTTTTTATTTATTTACTTTTGACCACACCACGTGGCTTGTGGGATCTCAGTTCCCCGACCATGGATTGAACCCAGGCCCTCGGCAGTGAAATCATGGAGTCCTAACCTCTGGATCACCAGGGAAGTCCCTAATTTTTAAATTTATTTTTTTAAGTTTTTAAGTGTTTTTCCTAAGGAATGAAATGGTGATACCAGCAAAATACTTATAATAGAGAATATGGGATAGGGAGGGTGGGAGGGAGACGCAAGAGGGAGGAGATATGGGGATGTATGTTTATGTATAGCTGATTCACTTTGTTATACAGCAGAAACTAACACACCATTGTAAAGCATTTATACTCCAACAAAGATGTTTAAAAAAATGTTAATAACAGTTGTTATTAGCAACAATAACAGTTGTTACAGATGAACACATGTACATGTTTCTTCAGTTTCCCCATTTGAAAAATGAAAAAGATAACGAGGTTAAAAAACCTACCTATGAGCTAATTGTGGAGAATAACCAAGGGTATTGTCATTCAGATGCTAGCAGAATGCCCCCAAACATTAACTGTTGTACTCCACCTCCAAAACTTCCATTTTTCCATAAAAACTGGAATGCAGCGGTATGGTATTTGTCATCAGGCTTTCTGGATGCGACAGTGGTATTGCACAGCTTCTGCAAATGTCACTATTGGCTGCCGATAATTGGAATCATTGAACCATTTGGTGGATCTGGGCATTATCTAGTGAGTGTGTAACAATTTTAACTCAACGTTATGTAAACTGAATTAATATAAACTAACATCGGTTCAGTATGTATATTATGCTGATGTATAGAGTCAACAAGAGGGAGATTTTAAACTCTAGCTCCTGTCCTCTAGTAGATTATAGATGTAAAGTAGTACATTACTCTAAAGGAACAAAACAGTAAGGTTATAAAGAGTGGTTTCTTTGTTAAATCTTATGCCTTATTGTTCATTCATTTTAATAAACGTATCTGTATTGATACCAACTTCTGAGCTTAAAGCAGAAGATGCCAGGATAAATGAGATGTAGCCACTTCAATCAAGGAACTCTCAGGGAAGTGCAGAGACAGACATTTAAACAAGTAGGTACAATATGAGGAGTTAAACACTGTAACTGAATCATTGTTTTAAGCGTAGTGGAAATGGAGAGGGAGTTCATAACTAGATGTTAGGACATGAAGTAAAGCTTCACTGAAGATGAGGCATTTTAACTCTTCCAGAATCAAAATAGTCAGGACCAAGAAGGTAAAGTTAGTAAAGGGGAGAAAATTCTAGACAAGAGGAGCTGGGAGTGTGTGGGAAGAGCCTGATACTGAGTTTTGATGCTGTTTTAATTTTTCTTTGCTCGTAGGAGAAGAAACAGAAAAAGCAATAGAGCCAAGAGATGTGAACTATGGGAGCTAAGATATAAGTTCAGAAAGGGAGTAACTTAAGGAAAGACTGAAGGGCACATCTGAGGCTGCCTAGGGATACTTTGTTCCAGCAAACTGGCCCGTACAGAAATAGAGGGTGAGGAGGTGGGGAAACTGCTTACGACAGAGACAAAATAATTAAGACATGAATCCCAACAGAATGAGTTGATCCAGAAACTTTATCCTAACTTACAGATGCTTCAAGCTGAGTCGTTCTGCAAAACACTAGGTAAATAACAAAGACTCCAGAAATGCAAAAGGATATAGGAATAGGACTAGAATAGCAATCTAAATATCATACAGAAAAGACTATAAGGAACATCAAGAAAAATGAGTCTGTCAAACATGTATATTCTAAAATTACATAATTCCAATGTTACTATTTCTGATGGAACGTAAATTCCTTTGGTTCGCACTTTGACATTTAGAGTGCTTTAAAATTTTCACCAAGAGCCTAGTGATTCAGTCATGAAAGCCCTAATTCTACAGAATGTATAGCCTTAATTCTTGGCTGTATTCTGGAGCTGCCTTGCTTCACCCAGCTGACCTCCTGTGTCTGAGTTCAACCATGTGTAAGCTCGGGGCACATCTCAGTGCAAGCGCCTAATGTGGCTCAAGACGCCGCTGGAATCCAATAAATACTGATTGACGGTAATAGAGACAGTACCATTCTTCTTAGATATGTTGTCACTCTGCCTGCAGGAAATCACCGACAGTCTGTGCTCTTCAGGACAGTTTCCATGACAGCAGAAATTAAACACCAGAAAACTCGAAGCTACACAGAAGTCATGGGACATCACTCAGAACCTTGCATCATTCATGACTTTCTGTATTGTGTTGGCACAAAGAACAGACTGAGAATTTTCAATATGTCTGTGCTGTGAGCAGTAAAACTCTGGTGGCCAGGCCATGGCTCTCAGGGGATTACAGTCTTGCAAAGCTAAGATACAAATTCTTGGAGTAGAGGATGGTGAGGTTCATAGTCCCTTCTCAAGTTTTAGCCTCAGTCAAAGAGGGGAGAACTTTTCTGGACTCCTTGAAGCTGTACTGGAGAGAGGATGTCTAGACTCTCAGTACACTTCTTTGCACCTTGCCCGGTTTAGAGTGGCCAATCTTATTGGGCAGAATTTGACATAGTCACTGGGCTACATTATTACTAGTTGCAATACCATTCTCCAAAAGACATCTCTCGTGTGCAGTTTCCTCCTGAACTTTCTGTCTCTGTCATCATGGACCTTGCACTTGTGACTGCTTGTGTGCCATCCTCACTACTGTATCGATGGCCTTGACTCTGCTCTGAGAAGGGCCAGTTTTCTCTCCCTGTTTGTCTTCACATCCTCCTAAAAATATGAGGACAAAGACAAATCTATTCCAAGTTTCATTTCATCTTTAAACCTAAGCCAAGACTTTTTTTAGTCAGCTTTTGCCAGTACTTTCCATTGTCGTCTATGATACTTACATTAAGAAAATGAGCAGTTCATGATTCTTGTGGGAGGGGTGAGTGTAATATCTATATTTTCTGTTTAAAATTAAAATTATTGATCCAGTATACGACAATAGCAATGACAGCTAATACGCCAGGTATTCCTTTCAGCACTTTACACGTATTAAGTAATCCACTCCTCCAAACAATCCTATGTAGCAAATTGCTATCACTAGAGCCACTCCAACTACACAGACATTGAGGCACAGAAAAGCCCAGTAAGTCGCCCAAGATCCACAACAAGTGAGTGTCTAAGTCAGGAGTGTAAACCCAGGCAGGACTCAAGAGCCTGAGTTTTCAAATACAATACTATTGTATCTCTTCAAATACTACAGCATGAGTAAACTAAAATATATGGGGACTTCCCTGGTGGTCCAGCGGTTAAGAATCCGCCTTCCAATGATGTGGGTTCAGTCCCTGGTCAGAGAACTAAGATCCCACATGCCCTGGAGCAACTAAGCCCACTCACCACAACTACTGAGCCCGGGTGCTCTGGAGCCCATGAGCCACAACTAGAGAGAAGCCTGCATGCCACCACGAAGATCCTGCATGCCTCATCTAAGACCCATGAAGCCAAATAAATAAAAACAAAGCCAGAATCAGAATCTACCATCTCCATAAAAAAAATAAAATAAAATATATGGAGATGGTGAACCTTATATAAAAATCACAGTATACGCCAAACATTTCAGACTTTTCATTTCAAACATTGCTGAAGTCCAGGCAAATGTATAGAATGGATGAAGACTTTAAAACAATGGTTAATACATTTGAAGAATACCCACAGGAAGCATGAAGGAATCTGGGGAGAATTAAAAAGATGAGCACTGTAGTTTCAAGTGCTATTTACCTTTAAAAGGTAAATGTCCCTCATGAAGGGTTCTTTGAACCTTTGGAGGCAATATTATGAAATAAGTTTGAAACTTCGGCCACAGTTTGTTGTTCTGGTAAAACGAAAATAATGTACCTCGATAATAATTCCCATGCTCGCCTGGATCGGGCTTGAGGAAGTTGAGGGGCCGTTATGCGGCTGAGCCATAGCTGCGCGGGGCAGGGCCGGACCTCGAGGGGTCTCCTCCCTTTGCCCCCAAAGTCAGCAGGGAACAGCCGCTGCCCGGCAGGAGCCTGGCCCCGGTGGGTGAAGTCCTGAACCCCGGAAACTCCGACCAAAGAGCATCGGCAAGAATGGAGCTGGTCCCCACAAACCTCCCAGCGTCCAGGGGAGGGTCACACAGCGGCTCTGGAAGGATTCCTGCGAGTTCCTCTGGTTCACACCCCACTCTTTGACCCTCTCCTCTTCTGATTGGACAATAGTTAAAGCCTCACGTCGAGGAGACAAAGCAGCAGCTGGACCATGGTGGATCCACTGAACCTTGTTACTAAGGGAAAATGCAGCCATGCTGTGTGAAGAGGGGGTCTTTTTTTTTTTTTAACATCTTTATTGGGGTATAATTGCTTTAAAATGGTGTGTTAGTTTCTGCTTTATAACAAAGTGAATCAGTTATACATATACATATGTTCCCATATCTCTTCCCTCTTGTGTCTCCCTCCCTCCCACCCTCCCTATCCCACCCGTCCAGGTGGTCACAAAGCACTGAGCTGATATCCCTGTGCTATGCGGCTGCTTCCCACTAGCTATCTACCTTACGTTTGGTAGTGTATATATGTCCATGCCTCTGTCTCGCTTTGTCACAGCTCCCCCTCCCCCCTCCCCATATCCTCAAGTCCGTTCTCCAGTAGGTCTGTGTCTTTAGTCCTGTCTTACCCCTAGGTTTTTCATGACATTATTTTTCTTAAATTCCATATATATGTGTTAGCATACGGTATTTGTCTTTCTCTTTCTGACTTACTTCACTCTGTATGACAGATACTACATCTATCCACCTCATTACAAATAGCTCAATTTCGTTTCTTTTTATGACTGAGTAATATTCCATTGTATATATGTGCCACAACTTCTTTATCCATTCATCCGATGATGGGCACTTAGGTTGTTTCCATCTCCGGGCTATTGTAAGTAGAGCTGCAATGAACATTTTGGTACATGACTCTTTTTGAATTTTAGTTTTCTCAGGGTATATGCCCAGTAGTGGGATTGCTGGGTCATATGGTAGTGCTATTTGTAGTTTTTTAAGGAACCTCCATACTGTTCTCCATAGTGGCTGAACCAATTCACATTCCCACCAGCAGTGCAAGAGTGTTCCCTTTTCTCCACACCCTCTCCAGCATTTATTGTTCCTAGATTTTTTGATGATGGCCATTCTGACTGGTGTGAGATGATAGCTCATTGTAGTTTTAATTTGCATTTCTCTAATGATTAATGATGTTGAGCATTCTTTCATGTGTTTGTTGGCAGTCTGTATATCTTCTTTGGAAAAATGTCTCTTTAGGGCTTCTGCCCATTTTTGGATTGGGTTGTTTGTTTTTTTGTTATTGAGCTGCATGAGCTGCTTGTAAATTTTGGAAATTAATCCTTTGTCAGTTGCTTCATTTGCAAATATTTTCTCCCATTCTGAGGGTTGTCTTTTGGTCTTGTTTATGGTTTCCTTTGCTGTGCAAAAGCTTTGAAGTTTCATTAGGTCCCATTTATTTTTGTTTTTATTTCCATTTCTCTAGGAGGTGGGTCAAAACGGATCTTGCTGTGATTTATGTCATACAGTGTTCTGCCTATGTTTTCCTCTAAGAGTTTGATAGTTTCTGGCCTTACATTTAGGTCTTTAATCCATTTTGAGCTTATTTTTGTGTATGGTGTTAGGGAGTGATCTAATCTCATACTTTTAAATGTAGCTGTCCAGTTTTCCCAGCACCACTTATTGAAGAGGCTGTCCTTTCTCCACTGTACATTCCTGCCTCCTTTATCAAAGATAAGGTGACCATATGTGCGTGGGTTTATCTCTGGGCTTTCTATCCTGTTCCATTGATCTATCTTTCTGTTTTTGTGCCAGTACCATACTGTCTTGATTACTGTAGCTTTGTAGTATAGTCTGAAGTCAGGAAGCCTGATTCCTCCAGCTCCGTTTTTCATTCTCAAGATTGCTTTGGCTATTCGGGGTCTTTTGTGTTTCCATACAAATTGTGAAATTTTTTGTTCTAGTGCTGTGAAAAATGCCATTGATAGTTTGATAGGGATTGCATTGAATCTATAGATTGCTTTGGGTAGTAGAGTCATTTTCACAATGTTGATTCTTCCAATCCAAGAACATGGTGTACCTCTCCGGGGTCTGTTGTTTGTTTTTAGTTTAAGAACCTCTTTTCACAAAAGAGTGATCAATACTGGCCCAAAATAAACTTGATAAATAATTAAACTGCCTGGGCATAGCGTTCCCACAGAGGTATTTGTTCTTTCAATACACAAATAAAGAGATTCAAAAGTAATAATAATAATATCCACAGTTGGTTTACTAGAGAGGAAATGTTTAGCCCTAATTTCCATTGTTATTAGTATGTAAGGAAATGTGACTTCTACACTTATGGGGAATATTAACAGGTACAACATTTCAAAACCTTAAAACTCTCTTTGACCCAGGAATTCCACGTCTGAGTATTTACCCTAAGGAAATAGAGATGCGTAAATTATTTAAATACAAAAGTGAGTATTGCATCAGTAATATCTGAAACACTGAATAATTGGAAACCATATACATCTCCAACAAGAGGAACGTGGTTAAAAGAATCAAAGTATTGCCTACATGTAATAGAAGGCTATGCAACCATTAAATCAAGACTGGAAAGAATATTCAATAACATTGTATAGTTAGGTTTTAAAAAAAAGGCAAACAAAAAACTGTGTACAAAATGATCTCAACTTTCAAAATGCAAATTTGTTTAAAATTAAGAAACACATAAAACAAAAAATCAGTAATACTCTGAGTCTTATGGGATATTTTTATTCTTTCTTAATGTTAATCTTGATTCTGTAAACTTGCATCAGGTACACTTATTTTCCTTGACGTAAATAAAAATGAATATAACTTGGTAATGAGTTGCCTCTAAACGTAATATTACAGTATATTTCAAAGCAAAAAATCTGATTATAAAATTTGTCATAGTCTGTTTGCTCTTATAGGCTATTCATAAACTAGGACATAAACCAAAAGTAAGGTGAATTAAAATTGTGTGAGTTGTTATGGATTCGCTGCTGAAAAGTAAGGCAAGAGTAATAGACCGATAATGATCCAATAATGATCTTTAAGTATTTTAAAACAGAAGTCAACTCACTGAATAATATTCTTCGAAAGTGGAGGGATATACTATGGACTAAAACTCAACCTTTAGTAAAAGAAAAGAACAAGAGAGAAAATAGAAAGGATAAAGTGATGTAGAAAGGGTAAAGATCTTAGTTTCCTTTCTTTTACACCCATAATGGCGATGTTGTTAATAAGTGTACCATAAAACTTCCCTTAATTCTACTCATTGAATCAAATGAGTTGTTTCCAAAACCTGCATCTGCAAAAAATGTCCTCTGTGAATAAATACAAGGGACATGAAGAATTAATAGGCAAGGGTTTCCCTGGTGGCACAGTGGTTGAGTCCGCCTGCTGATGCAGGGGACCCGGGTTCGTACCCCGGTCCGGGAAGATCCCACATGCTGCGGAGCGGCTGGGCCTGTGAGCCATGGCTGCTGAGCCTGCGCGTCCAGAGCCTGTGCTCCGCAACGGGAGAGGCCACAGCAGTGAGAGGCCCACGTACCGCAAAAAAAAAAAAAAAAAAAAAAAAAAGAGTGCACATTCTGGAAATCAAATCCTTTCTCTACCACCTACTGTGTAAATGGAGACAAATTACTTTCCTTCTCTTTGCCTCAGTTTCCACATCTGTAAAATGAGAATAATTACAGAACCTCTTCTCTAGGGCTGTCGTGAGAACCAAATAATATTTGTGAGATGCTTAGAGTAACGCCTGGCAGATAGTAAATTGCGTTAACTAACCTACCTAACCTAAAAAAATATTTCATTTCCATGAATAGCTAAATGTAAGGTTAGACAATAGAATGCACTCTTTGATGAGGAGAACAGAGTTAACAGGAGGTGGCACTTGGTATTACTCCATACAGTGATGGGAAGAGAATTTATCACCCAACAGCTATCCTTCCTATGGACCATTCCAAATGTGTAGGCACAACTGGCACAACTCAGTTTTAGGGTTTGCAGAGGCCACTACAACTGTCAATGAAATGGAAAACTCTGTAATATATTTAAAGAAATAACCTGAAGTATACTGAAGTATCTTTACTTCCATTAATTTTCTTGCCTCCCAGTGCTGACAGCTCTAGCTAAATAAGGAATAACTCTTAGTAATTATCTGATATAATTTTTCTATTTTTTGATATATAACTAGGTCATAGAATAAGTCTGGAAGTAACAGACTAAATATTTTAAAAGATCTTCATGCATTATTTTTAATTTCCTGCAAGAGGAAAAATTGCAATTTTCTATGGAAATTTCACAGAAAGTTAAAAATGTTACAGATATGGAAACTTTTCAACAGTTCTTTTAGCCTATAAATTTTTGGATAAACCAAACAGAGATATGAGAACCTCTTTTCAGTAAAGTAAGTAGGTTAAAACATTGTAATTGTCAGAACGACGGTCAAGGATGCTCCTTTTCCCTCATCTTCCCTTAATGTCAGGTTTTGTCTTTTTCCCTTGATATGTTCTCTCAGTCTTTAAATGGCTTCTCTGCATACTGAATGAAAATATGCCGGCCAATTCGAATCTTTGTCGCCACTCAGCATACTGAAAATCAATTTATAAATAGCAAGCTTGAAAGGTGTAGCTTGGAAAATACAAAAGCTCAAGGAGGAATCATGCAGGATGAGCAGCTGGCCTTTCTTCTCGTAGAATAGCAGTTTATAAACTTCCTCTCTCTCTGAGGCTTTTGCACCATACTGGGAAACTTCCAAATATAACTCCATTACAGAGTCATCTGAAGAAGCTAAAAAACATCCATGCTGATCCACAGTGTAAACCGTATGACGTCCAATATTTGTCAAAACATTTCACCTCTGCAGCCACTGAACCTGTAATGACAAGGACTAAGAATGGGTTGACAGCAAGAGCACAATTAGTACTCGCTGGAGAAAACTGAAGGGAAGTTTGAAATAAATCTTTAAGAGTAGAAGACATACTTTTAAAAAAAAGAGTGTTTTTTTTGACATTTAAAAATATACTAGAAAATTTCCCACCATTAAATGCCTTAAGTATTCTAAAGTTTTGATTTTCATTTTCCTTAGCCCACAGATCTTGACAACCAACAACACTTATTAAGATCCTCTTGTACTTGGAACTTCATTGGGCATCATCTTGTATTTTATTTTTGCTCAGAGATATATTCTATCAACTTTTGGCCATTCCAAGTCTACAAACACAGACTTGTAGATGCTGAACGAGCACCATTGTTTCTGGTCTGGGCAGACAAGATTTGGAAAGATTTAATGTTGTGCTGTTTAAGCTCAAAAATGAGTATGGGGCAATTAACTGAAGGAGTTCTTTTAAAAATCAATATAGGATAACTCAACTAGAAATGACCAGTGTATACCTGAAACTGTTTTTCTCCCTGTTTGTTTTGAAAATTTCATCGGATGAGATTTTATTTTTACATTCTGCTTCCATCTGTTCTCCTCAGAGTTCTGCTTAAGTTACTTTGGTAACTAAAGAGTACCAGAAATCTCAAGACTCAATACCAAGGCTGAAGAAGCAAGTTTGAAAATGGACCAAAAGCAATGGAAGCCAAGTAAGTGAAACTTCAGTTGTAATCATGCCATCTGATGAATCTGGTGAAAATGCCACTTCCTCTACCACTGGTATGGCTGCCACTAACAACACAGGGGATGTTGATGATGGGGGAGGCGATGCACGTGAGGGAGCAAAGGGTATACGGGAAATCTCTGTGCCTTCTGCTCAGCACTGCTGTGAACCTATCACTACTCTATGAAGTCTATTTTAAAAAAGGAGTAAAGTATGGAAAGGGAAAAACAGTTTAACTTTACATTGGAGAAACCTGGCAGACACCATCTTAACTAAGTGATCAAGTGACTTTTAAAAAATTTTTTATTTGGCTTCCCTGGTGGCGCAGTGGTTGAGAGTCCGCCTGCTGATGCAGGGGACACGGGTTTGTGTCCCGGTCCGGGAAGATCCCACATGCCGCGGAGCGCCTGGCCCCATGAGCCATGGCCGCTGAGCCTGTGTGTCCGGAGCCTGTGCTCCGCAACAGGAGAGGCCACAACAGTGAGAGGCCCGTGTACTGCAAAAAAACCCAAACAAACAAAAAAAAAACCAAAACCGAGCTGATTTCCCTGTGCTGTGCGGCTGCTTCCCACTAGCTAGCTATTTTAGATTTGGTACTGTATATATGTCCATGCCACTCTCTCACTTCGTCGCAACTTACCCTTCCCCCTCCCCATGTCCTCAAGTCCATTCTCTACGTCTGTGTCTTTATTCCTCTCCTGCCCCTAGGTTCTTCAGAACCTTTTTGTTTTCTTAGATTCCATGTACATGTGTTAGCATATGGTATTTGTTTTTCTCTTTCTGGCTTACTTCACTCTGTATGACAGACTCTAGGTCCATCCACCTCATTACAAATAACTCAATTTCGTTTCTTTTAATGGCTGAGTAATATTCCATTGCATATATGTGCCACTTCTTCTTTATCCATTCATGTGCCGATGGACATTTAGGTTGATTCCATGTCCTCCTGGCTTTTGTAAATAGTGCTGCAGTGAACACTGTGGTACATGACTCTTTTTGAATTCTGGTTTTCTTAGGGTATATGCCCAGTAGTGGGATTGCTGGGTCACATGGTAGTGCTATTTTTAGTTTTTATATTTAAGTTTTTAACCAACAATGCAAGAGGGTTCCCTTTTCTCCACACCCTCTCCAGCATTTACTGTTTGTAGATTTTTTTGATGATGGCCATTCTGACTGGTGTGAGGTGATACCACACTATGGTTTTGATTTGCAATGCTCTAATGATTAGTGATGTTGAGCATCCTTTCATGTGTTTGTTGGTAATCTGTATATCTTCTTTGGAAAAATGTCTATTTAGGTCTTCTGCCCATTTTGAGATTGGGTTCTTTGTTTTTTGATATTAAGGTGCATGAGCTGCTTGTACATTTTAGAGATTAACCTTTATCAGTTGCTTCATTTGCAAATATTTTCTCCCATTCTGAGGATTGTCTTTTCATCTTGTTTATGTTTTCTTTTGCTGTGCAAAAGCTTTTAAGTTTCATTAGGTCCCATTTGTTTATTTTTGTTTTTATTTCCATTACTCTAGGAGGTGGGTCCAAAAGGATCTTACTGTGATTTATGTCATACAGTGTTCTGCCTATGTTTTCCTCTAAGAGTTTTATAGTGTCTGGCCTTAAATTTAGGTCTTTAATCCATTTTGAGTTTATTTTTGTGTATGGTGTTAGGGAGTGTTCTAATATCATTGTTTTAAGTGGAGCTGTCCAGTTTTCCCAGCACCACTTATTGAAGAGGCCGTATTTTCTCCATTGTATATTCTTGCCTCCTTAATCAAAGAAAGGTGAGCATATGTGCATGGGTTTATCTCTGGGCTTTCTATCCTGTTCCATTGATCTATATTTGTTTTTGTGCCAGTACCATACTGTCTTGATTACCGTAGCTTTGTAGTATAGTCTGAAGTCTGGGAGCCTGATTCCTCCAGCTCCATTTTTCTTTCTCAAGATTGCTTTGGCAATTGGAGTCTTTTGTGTTTGCCTACAAATTGTGAAATTTTTTGTTCTAGTTCTGTGAAAAATGCCATTGGTAGTTTGAGAGGGATTGCATTGAATCTGTAGATTGTTTTGGGTAGTATAATTATTTTCACCATGTTGATTCCTCCAACCCAAGAACATGGCATCTCCATCTGTTTGTTTGATCTTTAATTTCTTTCATCAGTGTCTTATAGTTTACCGCATACAGGTCTTTTTTCTCCTTAGGTACGTTTATTCCTAGGTATTTTATTCTTTTTGTTGCAGTGGTAAATGGGAGTGTTTCCTTAATTTCTCTTTCACAGTTTTCATCAATAGTGTATAGGAATATGAGAGATTTCTGTGCATTAATTTTGTATCCTGCTACTTTACCAAATTCATTGATTAGCTCTAGTATTTTTCTTGTAGCAGTTTTAGGATTCTCTATGTATAGTATTGTATCATCTGCAAACAATGACAATTTTACTTCTTCTTTTCTTATTTGGATTCCTTTTATTTCTTTTCTGTCTCTGACTGCTGTGGATAAACTTCCAAAACTATGTTGAATAATAGAGGTGAGAGTGAGCAACCTTGTCTTGTTCCTGATCTTAGTGGAAATGCTTTCAGTTTTTCACCATTGAGGATGATATTGGCTGTGAGCTTGTCATATATGGCCTTTATTATGTTGAGGAAAGTTCCCTCTATGCCTACTTTCTGCAGGGTTTTTATCATAAATGGGTGTTGAATTTTGTCAAAAACTTTCTCTGCATCTATTGAGATGATCATATGGTTTTTCTCCTTCAATTTGTTAATATGGTTTATCACATTGATAGATTTGCGTATATTGAAGAATCCTTGCATTCCTGGAATAAACCCCACTTGATCATGGTGTATGATCCTTTTAATGTGCTGTTGGATTCTGTTTGCTAGTATTTTGTTGAGGATTTTTGCATCTGTATTCATCAGTGATATAGGCCTGTAGTTTTCTTTTTTGTAACATCTGTGTCTGGTTTTGGTATCAGAGTGATGGTGGCCTTGTAGATGAGTTTGGGACTGTTCCTCCTTCTGCTATATTTTAAAAGAGTTTGAGAAGGATGAGTGTTAGCTCTTCTCTAAATGTTTGATAGAATTTGCCTGTGAAGCCATCTGGTCCTGGGCTTTTGTTAGTTGGAAGATTTTTAATCACAGTTTCAATTTCACTGCTTGTGATTGGTCTGTTCATATTTTATATTTCTTCCTGGTTCAGTCTTGGAAGGTTGTGCTTTTCTAAGAATTTGTCCATTTCTTCCAGGTTGTTCATTTTATTGGCATAGAGTTGCTTGTAGTAATCTCTCATGATCCTTTGTATTTCTGCAGTGTCAGTTGATACCTCCCCTTTTTCATTTCTAATTCTATTGATTTGAGTTTTCTCCCTTTTTTTCTTGATGAGTCTGGCTAATCAATTTTGTTTACCTTCTCAAAGAAACAGCTTTTAGTTTTATTGATCTTTGCTATCATTTCTTCATTTCTTTTTCATTTATTTCTGATCTGCTCTTTATGATTTCTTTCCTTCTGCTTTGTTTTGTTGTTGTTGTTCTTCATTCTCTAATTGCTTTATGTGTAAGGTTAGATTGTTTATTTGTGATGTTTCTTGCCTCTAGAAGTAGGATTGTATGGCTATAATCTACCCTCTTAGAACTGATTTTGCTGCATCCCATAGGTTTTGGGTCATCGTGTTTTCATTGTCATTTGTTTCTAGGTATTTTTCTAATTTCCTCTTTGATTTCTTCAGTGATCCCTTGTTTATTCAGTAGTGTATTGTTTAGCATCCATGTGTTTGTATTTCTTACAGATGTTTCCCTGTAATTGATATCTAGTCTCATAGCATTGTGGTCGGAAAAGATACTTCATACGATTTCAATTTTCTTAAATTTACCAGGGCTTCATTTGTGACCCAAGATACGATCTATCCTGGAGAATGTGCCATGAGCACTTGAGAAGAAAGTGTATTCTCTTGTTTTTGGATGGAATGTCCCATAAAAATTAAGTCCATCTTGTTTAATGTATCATGTAAAGCTTGTGTTTCCTTATTTATTTTCATTTTGATTGATCTTTCCAGTGGTGAAAGGGGGGTGTTAAAGTCCCCTAGTATGATTGTGTTACTGTCAGTTTCCCCTTTTATGGCTGTCAGCATTTGCCTTATGTATTGAGGTGCTCCTATGTTGGTTGCATAAATATTTACAATTGTTATATCTTCTTCTTGGATTGATCTCTTGATCATTATGTAGTGTCCTTCTTTGTCTCTTGTAATAGTCTTTATTTTAAAGTCTATTTTGTCTGATATGAGAATTTCTACTCCAGCTTTCTTTTGATTTCCATTTGCATGGAATATCTTTTTCCATACCCTCACTTTCAGTCTGTATGTGTCCCTAGGTCTGAAGTGAGTCTCTTGTAGACAGCATATAAATGGGTCTTGTTTTGTATCCATTCAGCCAATCTATGTCTTTTGGTTGGAGCATTTAATCCATTTGCATTTAAGGTAATTATTGATATGTATCTTCCTATTCCCATTTTCTTAATTGTTTTGGGTTTGTTATTACAGGTCTTCCTTCTCTTGTGTTTCCTGCGTAGAGAAGTTCCTTTAGCATTTGCGGTAAAGCTGGTTTGGTCATGTTGAATTCTCTCAGCTTTTGCTTGTCTGTAAAGGTTTTAATTTCTCCATCAAATCTGAATGAGATCCTTGCTGGGTAGAGTAATCTTGGTTGTAGTTTTTTCCTTTTCATCACTTTAAATATGTCCTGCCACTCCCTTCTGGCTTGCAGAGTTTCTGCTTAAAAATCAGCTGTTAACCTTATGGAGATTCCCTTGTGTGTTATTTGTTGTTTTTCCCTTGCTGCTTTTAATATTTTTTTCTTTGTATTTAATTTTTGATAGTTTGATTAATATGTGTCCTGGCATGTTTCTCCTTGGATTTATCCTGTATGGGACTCTCTGTGCTTCCTGGACTTGATTAACTATTTCCTTTCCTGTATTAGGGAAGTTTTCAACTATAATCTCTTCAAATATTTTCTCAGTCCCTTTCTTATTCTCTTTTTCTTCTGGGACCCCTATAATTCGAATGTTGGTGAGTTTAATTTTGTCCCAGAGGTCTCTGAGACTGTTCTCAATTCTTTTCATTCTTTTTCCTTTATTCTGCTCTGCAGTAGTTATTTCCAATATTTTATCTTCCAGGTCACTTATCTGTTCTTCTGCCTCAGTTATTCTGCTATTGATCCCTTCTAGAGAATTTTTCATTTATTTTGTTGTTCATCACTGTTTGTTTGCTCTTTAGTTCTTATAGTTCCTTGTTAAATGTTTCTTGTGTTTTCTCCATTCTATTTCCAAGATTTTGGATCATCTTTACTATCATTACTCTGAATTATTTTTCAGGTAGACTGCCTATTTCCTCTTCATTTGTTAGGTCCTTTGGGTTTTTGCCTTGCTCCTTCATCTGCTGTGTGTTTCTCTGTCTTCTCATTAGATCTTAGCTAAGAGCTGGGTCTTAGCATTGAAACAGAGGTATCTGGGAGAGCTCTCAATGATTGATATTATGTGGGGCCAGGAGGTCTCTCCTGGTCCAGTGACCTGAACTTGGCTCTCCTACCTCACAGGCTCAGGCCTGACACCTGGCTGGACCACCAAGACCCTGTCAGCCACATGGCTCAGAAGAAAAGGGAGAAAAAAAAGAAAGAAAGAAAAAATAATTAAAATAAAAAATTTAAAAGTTATTAAAATAAAAAATTAAAAAAAAGAGCAACCAAACCAATAAAGAAATCCACCAATGATAACGAGCACTAAAAAGTAAACTAAGAAAACTATATAAATCAAAACTAGTCAGTCACATACAGCAAACCCCAAGTACAGTTGGTCCCAAAGTCCACCGCCTCAATTTTGGGATGATTCATTGTCTATTCAGGTATTCCACATATTCAGGGTACATCTAGTTGATTGCGGAAATTTAATCTGCTGCTCCTGAGGCTGCACGGTGAAATTTCCTTTCTCTTTTTTTTCCACACAGCTCTTGGGTTTCAGCTTTGGATTTGGCCCCACCTCTGCATGTAGAGGTCGCCCTCTGGCGTCTGTTCTTTGCCCAGACAGGAGAGGTTTAATGGAGTGGCTTATTAGGGGGCTGTGGCTCACTTAGACCAGGGGGAGAGAGGGGTACAGCATGCGGGGCAATCCTGCGGTGGTAGAGGCCGGCATGATGTTGCAACAGCCTGAGGCATGCCATGTATTCTCCTGGGGAAGTTGTCCCTAGATCACAGGACCCTGGCAGTGGCGGGCTTCACAGGCTCCTGCGAGGGGAAGTGTGGATAGTGACCTGAGCTTGCACACAGGGTTCTTGGTGGCTGCATCAGCAGCGTTAGCGTTTCATGCCCATCTTTAGTGTCTGCACTGATAGCTGCAGCTCGTGCCCATCTCTGGAGCTCGTTTAGGCAGTGCTCTGAATCCCCTCTCATCATGCACCCCGAAACAATGGTGTCTTGACTCTTAGGTAGTTCCAGACTTTTTCCCAGACTCTCTCCCGGCTAGCTGTGGCGCACTAGCCCCCTTCAGGCTGTGTTCACACAGCCAACCCCAGTCCTCTCCCTGGGATCTGACCTCTGAAGCCTGAGCCTCAGGTCCCATCCTTACCTGCTCCTGCAGGTGAGCAGACAAGCCTCTTAGGCTGTTGAGTTCTGGTTGGCACCAATCCTCTGTGCGGGAATCTCTCCACTTTGCCCTCTGCACCCCTGTTGCTGTGCTCTCCTCCATGGCTCCAAAGCTTCCCCCCCTACCCTGCCCACCCCCCGTCCCTGCCAGTGAAGGGGCTTCCTAGTATGTGGAAACTTTTCCTCCTTCACAGATCCCTTCCAGACGTGCAGGTCCCGTCCCTATTCTTTTGTCTCTGTTTTTTCTTTTTTTCTTTTGTCCTACCCAGGTAGGGAGTTTCTTGCCTTTTGGGAAGTCTGAGGTCTTCTGCCAGCATTCAGTAGGTGTTCTGTAGGAGATGTTCCACATGTAGATGTATTTTTGATGTATTTGTGGGGAGGAAGGTGATCTCCACGTCTTACTCCTCTGCCACCTTGAAGGTCTCCTCTAATTTCTTGTCTTTTTGATAATAGTCATTCTAAGTCTTCACACTTCTAGGTGTGAAGTGATGTCTCATTGTGGTTTTGATTTGCATTTCCCTGGTGATTAGTGATGCTGAGCACCTTTTCATGTGCCTGTTTGCCATCTGTATGTCTACTTTGGAAAAATGTCTATTCAGAATCTCTGCCCATTTTTTAATCAGATTGCTTGGGGCTTTTTTTGCTATTGAGTTGTAGAAGGTCTTTATATATTTTGGATATTATCCCCTTATCAGGTATATGATTTGCAAATATGTTCTTCCATTTGGTACATTGTCTTTTCAGTTTGTTGATGGTTTTTAAGGTTTGATGTAGTCTCAATTATTTATTTTTGCTTTTGCTGCCTTCGCTTTCAGTGTCAAATCAAAAAAATCATCACCAAGACTGACATCAAGGCACTTATTATCCATGTTTTCTTCTAGTTTTGTGGTTCCAGGTCTTACATTACGTCTTTATCCATTTTGTGTATGGTATAAGACAGTGGTCCAGTTTCATTCATTTTGCATGTTTCTGTTTAGCTTTCCCAACACCATTTATTGAAGAGACTATCTTTTCTACATTGTATATTCCTGGTTCTTTCATAATAAATTAACTGACCATATATGCAGGGGTTTATTTCTGGGGTTATTTTCCTGTTATATTGATCTATGTGTCTGTTGTCATGCCAGTACAATACTGTTTTGATTACTATAGCTTTGTAATATAGTTTGAAATCAGGAAGCATGATGCCTCCAGCTTTGTTCTTCTTTCTTAAGATTGTTTTGTCTACTTGTCTTTGGTGGTTCCATACAAATTTTAGGATTGTTTGTTCCATTTCTGTGAAAAGTGCCATTGGAATATTGATAGAGATTGTATTGAATCTGTAGATTGCTTTGGATTGTATGGGTATTTTAACAATATTAATTCTTCCAGTCAATGAGCAAAGATTATCTTTCCATTTATTTGTGTCTTATTCATTTTCTTTCATGATTTCTTATAGTTTTCAACATCCAGGACTTTCATCTCTTTGGTTAATTTTTTTCTAAGTATTTTTTTTTTTTTGGTGCAGTTGTAAATGGGATTGTTTTCTTAATTTCTCTTTCTGATAGTTCATTATTAGTGTATGGAAATGCACATGATTTTGTATACTGATTTTAGAGAAAGAGTTTTACTTTACAGTAAAGAAACGTGGAACATACCACCTTAATTAAGTGATCAAGTTAAATATTAGTGATGTCATGTGGATCTTATTGCAGCCCCTAATATGATGAGATGAAGGGGCACATCATCTATGTGGTGTTCTCTGTAGAAACCCATAGCCCAGTCTATCATGAGGAAACACCAACCGATCCCAAGTTGAGGCATGTCCTACAAAATACCTGACCAGTAATCTTCAGAATTGTCAGTGTCTCGAAAAACAAGAAAAGACTGAAAACCTGTCATAGATTGGAGGAGACTAAGGAGACAGAAAACCTAAATGCAATATGATATCCTAGATTTGATCCTGAAACAGAAAAGACATTAACTTAAAATTTAGTATAATTCAACTAAAGTGTGCAGTTTAGTTAATATGATTGTACCAATGGTAATATCTTAGTTTTGACACATGTACCATGTTATATAAGGTTCCATCATTAAGTAAGGTCTTCCATTAGGTGAAGCAAGGGGAAGGGAATATGGAAATCCTCTGTACTATCTTTGCAAATTTAAAAATTATCCCCAAATAAAGTTCACTTTTAAAGAATAAAAAATAAATTCCATTGGTATAAAAAATTTAAAACATGAGACATTAAAATTAAAGATTAACTTTATGAAATGAAATATTAAGACTGTATAAGTAGAGAAAGTTTGGAATTACTAGGAATTAAGAATTTTTAAAGGTTAATGTGTATATATAAATATTTACATATGTAGATAATATATATGTATATTTATATACTACATATAAATGAAAGATTAGAGGAAATATTTTAAAGGAAATAGCAGATGAAGTATTTTAAAATTTAAATATTTTAAATATCTAGAGATGAGAGAGAATTGAATGAATAAAATAATTAAAGAACCACTCAAAAGTAAAATCCATCAACTAATATTATTTGAAAAAAACTTAAAAAACCTTCAGTGGTTTTTGAATATCTGCAAACAAAGCAACCAACAAAGGATTGATCTCCAAAATATACAAACACCTCATGCCGCTCAATATCAAAAAGCCAAAACACCCAATCAAAAAATGGGCAGAAGATTTAAATAGATATTTCTCCAAAGAAGATATACAGATGGCCAAAAAACTCATGAAAAATGCTCAACATCACTAATTATTACAGAAATGCAAATCAAAACTACAATGAGGTATCATCTCACACTGGTCAGAATGGCCATCATCAAAAAGTCTACAAACAATAAATGCTGGAGAGGGTGTGGAGAAAAGGGAACCATCCTACACTGTTGGTGGGAATGTAAATTTGTACAACCACTGTGGATAACAGTATGGAGATTCCTTAAAAAAACTAAAAATAAAGCTACCATATGATCCAGCAATCCCACTCCTGGGCATATATCCAGAGAAAACCATAATTTGAAAACATACATGCACCCCAGTGTTCACTGCAGCACTATTTACAATAGCCAAGACATGGAAGTCAACTACATGTCCATCGACAGAGAAATGGATAAAGAAGATGCGGTACATATTTACAGTGGAATGTTACTCAGCCATAAAAGAATGAAATAAAGCCATTTGCAGCAACATGGATAGACTGGAGATTATCATACTAAGTGAGCGAAGACAGAGAAAGACAAATATGTTATGTTATCACTTATATGTGGAACCTAAAAAAATGATACAAATGAACGTATTTGCAAAACAGAAATGACTTAACAGATATCGAAACAAACGTACGGTTACCAAAAGGGAAAGGTAGGGAGGGAGTGATAAATTAGGAGTTTGGGATTAACATACATACTACTACATATAAAATATATAATCAGCAAGGACCTACTGTATAGTACAGGGAAGTCTACTCAATATTCTGTAATAACCTATATGGGAAAATAATCTGAAAAATAATGGATATATTTATATCCATTATATATATATATATAACTGAATCACTTTGCTGTACACCTGAAACACAACATTAAATCAACTATACTCCAACATAAAATAAAAATTAAATTTAAAAAAATCTAGGGATGAGAGAGAACTGAATGAACAACAGCAAAAAATTAAAGAACCAACCAAAAGTAAAATCCATCAACTAAAATTATTTGAAGAAAACTTCGAAAACCTTCAATGGCTTTTCATATTCTACAGAATAAGGCACACATACATCATTAACATCATGAAATTCTGAATCACTTTTTAATTAGAAATTACAGGAAGATCATTCTTCTGTTTGAAATAGAGTCGTATTAGTTGCTCTTAATGCAACTATCCCAAATTCTTACCCAAAAGATAAAAAATTAAGTAAGGTAAACTAAGATCAGGAATCAACATTTTGACAAAAAAAAAAAAAAAGCAAGGATTATGTGTAAAGCAAATGAAACAGATTTTAAACATCTAACTTTGGACCATTTTATTGGGTTTGTGAGGCAGCTCATTAAATGTAAGGTCTTAATCCATCTCCCCAGTCTGTTCTTGGATCAGCAAACAGAAAATGAGATTCTGGTTTTTTTTCTCTGGGAGGGCTGCTTTTGAAGTTGCCTCCTCTCTATCCCACGACTTTTCTCTTTATTCACCTTACCAAGTATTAGAACTTCAGAAATCAATTCATGGTAAGTATCAGCTCCAGCAGAGGCAACTTAGGAGGGGATGGTGATGGATGAGTAGCGTAGGAAGTAGTTGCAGTGGTGGAACATTGAATTCTGGGAACTATAGCTCCTCCAAGGCAAGCATCCTCAGGGGAGGTAGGGGAAGAGTTAGAGAACAAGAGATCTGTTAGCAATTCTATCAATATTAGATTCCGAGATTGTAATTCTTTCATATATTCATCTGCTCAAAACTTCAGAAAGAGATGAAGTAGAAGTAGAAGATAATTCCAAAGATATGCATTATCTAGACTGTTCTGGAATATATCAACTTTTGGTTCAGTTCTCAATATGGAAAGAATAATAATATAGAAAACAGTTCAATTTAAAAATGGGCCTAAGGCAATACATAGAAGCTTATCTGTTTGAAAACACTTGACAATGGATAAACAGGGAGAAAAAAAAATATGAGGTCTATCAAATATACTGTAAATAAAGAGAAATAAGCATCTTTGAGTTCCCCAAGGAAGAGTACACTTCTGAGATTAACCACCTATTTTCAACACAAGAAATTCTTAGAAAATGTGTACTCTAAAAGCCAAACACATAAAAAGTAAGAGGTTTAGAATAATAAAAAAGCAGAAGGAGATTCTTTTTCAAATTTTATAGTAGATGTCTGCTGTTTTGCTTCCTCAATGTCACTTTCCTTTTTCTGTGATAAAAAAGGCCATTTTTGTATCTGGAAATGCTCTTCTTCCACATGGCAAGACTGTGAATCACATGCTGGCTTCCATGCCTTCTGAAACGAGACTGAGTCATCTAGGTATCCCCATAACCTTGAGATGCACTGATGGGTCCAGGGGTGGCCATGTCCAGAGCAAAAGTCCTTTTTTCAGGCACAAGTAGAATCCTGGAGAGAAGGAATCTCTTTCTGAGATCATGGGTTGCCAGGAATCACATGAGCCAGGCAGTGCTTATGCACTCATAATTTATCTCACAATCTGAGATTTAGGCATGTAAGCTGCAGTTCACAGATGAGATGAGGACTCAGAGAGACTAAGAGCCTCTTCAAGTTCAATCAGGAATTAAGCAGAACCTTGGGAGCTTTCAGAAGATATCATTAACTTTCGATTAGTAAGAAAATGACACAAGATTCTTTTTGTTTTTTGATTGAAGTATAGTTGACTTACAATATCATATTAATTTCAGGTGTACAACCTAATGATTCCATATTTTTATAGATCACACTCTATAGTAACAAAATTCTTTATTTTTACTCTCTTAACTGATAGCTCAACTTTTTTTGCGGTACGCGGGCCTCGCATTGCTGTGGCCTCTCCCGCCGCGGAGCACAGGCTCCAGACGCACAGGCTCAGTGGCCATGGCTCACGGGCCCAGCTGCTCCGCGGCACGTGGGATCCCCCGGACCAGGGCACGAACCCGCGTCCCCTGCATTGGCAGGCGGACTCGCAACCACTGCTCCACCAGGGAAGCCCAATAGCTCAACTTTTGAAGATCGTATGCTTCTTAACACTTTATCATAGAAAAAATAAAGGGTCAACTATTCCCCAGTCATTCAGTCTTTCTCAGACTCACTTTTCTAGAGTCTAGAAAAAGACTCATGAGAAGAGAATAAAATAATTCCCAACTATCATGTACCATTTTGAGTAAGCGCAAGAATGCGTATGCCTTAGATTTAAATAGTGCCTCTGTGTCAACCACATTGTCTCACACTTTCCAAAGGAAAACAGATGTCTTCATTTCAAGCCCATCAGAGATGGTACTTGCAGTATTGTTACTACTGCCATGCACTCTGTCACAGCATATGTCAGTGGCAGAGCAGTTACCTAAGCAACACCTGCCCTTGAATGTGAGCAACAATATTGGAAAAATCCCTCTACTGCTTTTGCCTTGATTTATTCCACTGACTTATTCTGTGTTCACTCTCCAGGCTGGGATGATATGTGAAAATGTGGCATTGACTCCAATTTATGCAATCCGTGTCAGTGGTATGCCAGCCCCCAAATAAGCCGAGAATTCAGATTCTCTGTCCAGGCCAATAATATTAGCCATAAAAACAAAGTTGTCTCCAGCAGCCCACCTGTCATTAAAATGTATGTGACAGACTCGTACTGATTTGCCATCTGTCAATGAATCATTTGGCAGGAAATTTTCTCCAATGTTATAATGTAATTTTCACATACACCAACAACACCCAGGGTCTAAGCAAAACAAAGATCTGTATTAAGAACTAATACGTGCCAGAAATATTCATTAAAAATACTCTATTGGATTTAGTCTTGCCAGATATCTTATATATCTTTTCCCTTTGCAAATGAGAAACTATTCAGAGAGATTAATAAATTGACCAAGCAAGGGACAGAGGTGGGAATCAAACCGAAGCCTTATAAACCCAGGGCAAACCTCTCTCTGTATTAGAACTACTTCTTAGAGGTTTATGATATATGTCCTAACTCATCTTTGTTGTTGTTATTAATGTACAAAAGATGTTTAAAAAATATGCAGGTTCTATAGGACTACAAAATTTACAGGCTCTCCAAACATGTTAGACCTTAGAGCTCATCCTTTTCACCTCCAATTCACTGCAATAAGCTCTTCCACGATGGCCTGACTGGTGGTTGCCCAATCTCCAAACACTCCTGGGGGCACAGTGACAAAGAACACACTGAGTTACAAAATAGGTCATTCAATGTTTGGAAATTCCCAAACATAGGCAAGTTTTAAAATCTACATTGAGGAAAAATTTCCCTGTATTAGATGTCTATCTTTCATAGTCTCAAGACATAAGTACTCACTGAATAAAGTGAGTACTTATTTCACATAATGATCCTTTCAAAATCAAAAGACAGTGCTAATTCCTCTGAAAGTCTGCCTCTGGGTAGGATTAATGCTGCATCTTTAAATGGTTCCCCCACGACATGGTTTCCAGTCCCTTCTTCTCTGGCATCCATGAAAGAGAATATATGTCAGCTATGGACTGACTAACATAACAGGATAAGGGGGGAAATGTCTCACAAATTGCTCTAGGCACTATATTTATGTTTACATAGGCTAACATTAAATCTGTTATTGTTCTATATGTCAATCATGCCACATTGTTGACTCATAATGAGTTTGGGCTCATTTAAAACCCTTGATCTCATATAAATAGCTAACAAGTCAGAGCAGTGCATGACAGTTAATATTTAAACTACGATTTAGGAGTTAATTGCCTATATATTGTTAGTTTCAGGACTAACTGAGCATTTTTTAAAGATTATAATTCTTTAAAGTCATAATCCTTAATAATAACTAAGAGATATCTTTTAATGTGTCTACAGCTTTTCCTGCATTACAAGTCTTATCTAATGAACACTCACAACCACTCTATGAATTAGATATTATTATTCCCTTTTTATGTATAAGGGAAGCTAGTCAGACAGACTAAGTTCTCACAAAACAGGGACATGTAGCAATGAGATTTAAACCCAAGTGTGTCTGATTCTAAAGTCTTTGTTCTTTCCAGTATTGTACAGTCCTTCTACAGCTTTATGTCACTCCACAAATGTGACACATTTGTCTTCTATAACTTTATTCATTAAAGATAAAAGAGTAAAATAACAAAATCAGAATAATATGCAAGTAAAGACTCCCTACAAGGCTTAAAAAATGTAGAAATCAAAATCTTCACAGGATAGAGAATTGAATCATCTATGAATCCACTTAGCATTATTATTTCATCCAGCTTTATCTTTCCTATTTGCAAGGGTATCACAATAGTCTTGGCCAAATGCTTTAAAGACTCTCAATTCTCTCTACTTATTTAGTAGCTCTATGAAGTCATTAACTTTATTAAAAGAGTAAATGTCAGCAGGTGTTATTCTGATTTATTTTAATAAATTCATGTTGTAGTCCAATTATTATTTACTTCCATTTAAAAATATTTAGAAACATGTATTTAATAACCTGCTCTAAAATTTTGCCATTTCAAAATTAAGTACATTGTTTTATATTTCCAGAATGCAATTCTTTCCTTCCCTTCTTCCTTCCTTCCTTTCTTCCTTCCAACATAAAAATCACATTAAATAACTTCTGTATACTAGGCAATATGCTTGCTGCAGAAAAAATATACACACAAACAAATCAGAGTTTATCAGATTAGTGTAAGAGAGACATGTTAACAAGTAAGTATAGCAAGTTAGCTTACACTGCAATAAAAATACGTACAAAGTGTTATGGAAATACAAGAGAAGAAATGCATAATCCAGTATGCAGAACATGAAATTTATATTTAAGCAAGTCTTCGAAAATAAGGAAATGCTCTCCAGATGGACACACCAGAGGAAGGACAACTCAGACAGAGACAACAACAAAAGCAAAATAACAGAAGCAAATATCAGTGGGCTGTCAGCTGAGGATAAGACATGACAGTCAGTGACATATTTTGAAGGATTTTGTAACCCATGTTAAATATCTGGTACTTTATCATAGGTCATAAGAAGCCATTGAAAGATTTTAATGAGATCCTATTTATCTTCTAGAAAGATAACTCTGGTAGCCATGTGGAGGATAGATTGGAAGGAGATGAATATAGAGTTAAGAGGACCAATTAGAAGGGTGCTGTACTTGATCAGGTGAGAAAAAATGAAACTCTAGTTTAAGAAGTTGGCAGAGAGACTCATGAACTATTGTGCCATGGGTGTTATGGTTAAGAACATGGGCCCAGGAGCCAAACATTCACTTACTAGCCACACAATCTTGGGTAAACTATTTAACGTTTTTCTGTCTCACTGTGCTCAGAAAATGAAGTTAATAGTGATCAAGTATATTAAACAGGATAGTCCTCAAGAGATCTTAACTATTTACATTATTAATATTATTAAGAAGAAGGATCAATTTTTAGGCTCAGATGCAAGATAATGAATTCCCAGACTGAATTTGAAATTTACAGAATATTCACTGGAGCTCCCTAGAAGGCTGGAGACATTTGAATCTCAGGAAAGTACACAGTTATATCTCTATGGCTCTCAAAACCATCAAGATAGAAGAGATAATCCAGTAAAGATTAGGAGGAGGACAAGGTTAAGCTTGGCACTTGGAGGAACACTATCACTCAGAGGCAGATGCAAGAAGAGGAACTTGCACAGGAGGCTTAAACAGAGGAGTGGGAAAAGAAACTGGAAAGAACACTCCATAACTCTAAGGGAGTAAAAAGGTTGAAGAACAGAGAATGGCTCAACACGACCAAAGGTGAGAAAGAGGACAGATAAAATGAACACAGTCAGGGATGTTGTTGGTAGAATAATGTTGACAGAATGTATTGTGTAAGGAATCAGTGGGATGAAGGAACTGAAGAAAACGGACATCGGTGATGCTTTTAGGAAGCACGGCTATGAACGAGTAGTGGCTGGAGGGAGAGTACTTTTACAACAGAAAATGGGAAGAAGACAGTGAAGAAGTTAATGCCTTAGGAAAGAGAAGATGATTTTAAGTTGAATAAGAGATTAGAGGTATGAGGATCCAAGACACCAGGGCAGAGGATAACTCGATAGGAAGAAAGATACATGTTTTCACCAAGAAGGAAGGAAATGACATAAAGACAAATAAAATCGCAATTTGGTAATGTGGGCAGACCCTCTATTTTCTCCATGATGTAAAAGGTATAGTCACCTCCTGATAGTAAGACGAATAGGGACAATTTGCGGACCATGTGAAGGATGGTTATACATTAGGAATTGTCCGTGTAGGAAAAAGAAAGCAAATGGAATAGGAATCTATAAAAGGCTGCCATGTTGCACGGTGGACCAGATCGAGATTGGAAACCATAAATTTCTACACGTATCTGTACTGTTATGTCATTTTCTCTCTTTTTTTTTCTTAAAGGAATTTCCCAGTCATGTCTTTTTTTTTCTTTTTTTTTTTGGCTGCATTGGGTCTTCGTTGCTGTGTGTGGGCTTTCTCTAGCTGCAGCGAGCAGGGCTACTCTTTGTTGCAGTGTGTGGACTTCTCATTGCAGTGGCTTCTCTTGTTGCGGAGCACCATGGGCTCTAGGGGCACAGGCTTCAGTAGTTGTGGCAGGTGGGCTCAGTAGTTGTAGTTTGCGGGCTCAGTAATTGTGGCTCGCGGGCTCTGTAGTTGTGGCACACGGGCTTAGCTGCTCCACGGCATGTGGGATCTTCCTGGACCAGGGCTTGAGCCCGTGTACCCTGCATTGGCAGGCAGATTCTTAACCACTGCGCCACCAGGGAAGCCCATGTCATTTTCTTTAGTAATGTTTGGCCACCAGAATATAGCAACATGTATTGTGCATTTTAACTTTAGTTTTCTCCTGAGATGCCTAAAAATGTGCCTTGCATATTCTCTGGTAGTTTTGCTGTGCCATCTGGAATGGGTTCCAGAATGTGGAGTTACACTCCTGTTCCCAAGTCATGGTGGTCCCAGCCTACTAGAGATAAGGCCATCTGTAAATTAATAATTACCATTTTTCTTTTCTTTTTTTTTTTTTTAACATCTTTATTGGGGTATAATTGCTTTACAATGGTGTGTTAGTTTCTGCTTTATAACAAAGTGAATCAGTCATACATAAACATATGTTCCCATATGTCTTCCCTCTTGCGTCTCCCTCCCTCCCACCCTCCCTATCCCACACCTCCAGGCTGTCACAAAGCACCGAGCCAATATCCCTGTGCCATGCGGCTGCTTCCCACTAGCTATCTACCTTACTACGTTTGTTAGTGTGTATATGCCCATGACTCTCTCTCGCCCTGTCACCGCTCACCCTTCCCCCTCCCCATAACCTCAAGTCTGTTCTCTAGGAGGTCTGCGTCTTTATTCCTGCCTTACCCCTAGGTTCTTCATGACATTTTTTTCTCTTAAATTCCATATATATATGTTAGCATACGGTATTTGTCTTTTTCTTTCTGACTTACTTCACTCTGTATGACAGACTCTAGGTCTATCCACCTCATTACAAATAGCTCAATTTCGTTTCTTTTTATGGCTGAGTAATATTCCGTTGTATATATGTGCCACATCTTCTTTATCGATTCATCCGATGATGGGCACTTAGGTTGTTTCCATCTCCGGGCTATTGTAAATAGAGCTGCAATGAACATTTTGGTACATGACTCTTTTTGAATTTTAGTTTCCTCAGGGTATATGCCCAGTAGTGGGATTGCTGGGTCATATGGTAGTTCTATTTGTAGTTTTTTAAGGAACCTCCATACTGTTCTCCATAGTGGCTGAACCAATTCACATTCCCACCAGCAGTGCAAGAGTGTTGCCTTTTCTCCACACCCTCTCCAGCATTTATTGTTTCTAGATTTTTTGATGATGGCCATTCTGACTGGTGTGAGATGATATCTCATTGTAGTTTTGATTTGCATTTCTCTAATGATTAGTGATGTTGAGCATTCTTTCATGTGTTTGTTGGCAGTCTGTATATCTTCTTTGGAGAAATGTCTATTTAGGTCTTCTGCCCATTTTTGGATTGGGTTGTTTGTTTTTTTCTTATTGAGCTGCATGAGCTGCTTGTAAATTTTGGAGATTAATCCTTTGTCAGTTGCTTCATTTGCAAATATTTTCTCCCATTCTGAGGGTTGTCTTTTGGTCTTGTTTATGGTTTCCTTTGCTGTGCAAAAGCTTTGAAGTTTCATTAGGTCCCATTTGTTTATTTTTGTTTTTATTTCCATTACTCTAGGAGGTGGGTCAGAAAGGATCTTGCTGTGCTTTATGTCATAGAGTGTTCTGCCTATGTTTGCCTCTAAGAGTTTGATAGTTTCTGGCCTTACATTTAGGTCTTTAATCCATTTTGAGCTTATTTTTGTGTATGGTGTTAGGGAGTGATCTAATCTCATACTTTTATATGTACCTGTCCAGTTTTCCCAGCACCACTTATTGAAGAGGCTGTCCTTTCTCCACTGTACATTACTGCCACCTTTATCAAAGATAAGGTGTCCATATGTGCATGGGTTTATCTCTGGGCTTTCTATCCTGTTCCATTGATCTATCTTTCTGTTTTTGTGCCAGTACCATACCGTCTTGATAACTGTAGCTTTGTAGTATAGTCTGAAGTCAGGGAGCCTAATTCCTCCAGTTCCTTCTTTTGTTCTCAAGATTGCTTTGGCTATTCGGGGTCTTTTGTGTTTCCATACAAATTGCAAAATTTTTTATTCTAGTTCTTTGAAAAATGCCTGTGGTAGTTTGATAGGGATTGCATTGAATCTATAGATTGCTTTGGGTACTAGAGTCATTTTCACAATGTTGATTCTTCCAATCCAAGAACATGGTATATCTCTCCATCTATTTGTATCATCTTTAATTTCTTTCATCAGTGTCTTATAATTTTCTGCATACAGGTCTTTTGTCTCCTTAGGTAGGTTTATTCCTAGATATTTTATTCTTTTTGTTGCAATGGTAAATGGGAGTGTTTTCTTGATTTCACTTTGAGATTTTTCATCATTAGTATATAGGAATGCCAGAGATTTCTGTGCATTAATTTTGTATCCTGCCACTTTACCAAATTCATTGATTAGCTCTAGTAGTTTTCTGGTAGCATCTTTAGGATTCTCTATGTATAGGATCATGTCATCTGCAAACAGTGACAGCTTTACTTCTTCTTTTCCGATTTGGATTCCTTTTATTTCCTTTTCTTCTCTGATTGCTTTGGCTAAAACTTCCAAAACTATGTTGAATAAGAGTGGTGAGAGTGAGCAACCTTGTCTTGTTCCTGATCTTAGTGGAAATGCTTTCAGTTTTTCACCATTGAGGATGATGTTTGCTGTGGGTTTGTCATATATGGCCTTTATTATGTTGAGGAAAGTTCCCTCTATTCCTACTTTCTGCAGGGTTTTTTATCATAAATGCGTGTTGAATTTTGTCAAAAGCTTTCTCTGCATCTATTGAGATGATCATATGGTTTTTCTCCTTCAATTTGTTAATATGGTTTATCACATTGATAGATTTGCGTATATTGAAGAATCCTTACATTCCTGGAATAAACCCCACTTGATCATGGTGTATGATCCTTTTAATGTGCTGTTGGATTCTGTGTGCTAGTATTTTGTTGAGGATTTTTGCATCTATGTTCATCAGTGATATTGGCCTGTAGTTTTCTTTCTTTGTGACATCCTTGTCTGGTTTTGGTATCAAGGTGATGGTGGCCTCATAGAAGGAGTTTGGGAGTGTTCCTCCCTCTGCTATATTTTGAAAGAGTTTGAGAAGGATAGGTGTTAGCTCTTCTCTAAATGTTTGATAGAATTCGCCTGTGAAGCCATCTGGTCCTGGGCTTTTCTTTGTTGGGAGATTTTTAATCACAGTTTCAATTTCAGTGCTTGTGATTTTTCTGTTCATATTTTCTATTTCTTCCTGATTCAGTCTTGGCAGGTTGTGCATTTCTAAGAATTTGTCCATTTCTTCCAGGTTGTCCATTTTATTGGCATAGAGTTGCTTGTAGTAATCTCTCATGATCTCTTTTATTTCTGCAGTGTCAGTTGTTACCTCTCCTTTTTCATTTCTATTGATTTGAGTCTTCTCCCTTTTTTTCTTGATGAGTCTGGCTAGTGGTTTATCTATTTTGTTTATCTTCTCAAAGAACCAGCTCTTAGTTTTATTGATCTTTGCTATTGTTTCCTTCATTTCTTTTTCATTTATTTCTGATCTGAGTTTTATGATTTCTTTCCTTCTGCTAGCTTTGGGGGTTTTTTTGTTCTTCTTTCTCTAATTGCTTGAGGTGCAAGGTTAGGTTGTTTATTCGAGATGTTTCCTGCTTCTTAAGGTGGGCTTGTATTGCTATAAACTTCCCCCTTAGAACTGCTTTTGCTGCATCCCACAGGTTTTGGGTTGTTGTGTCTCCATTGTCATTTGTTTCTAGGTATTTTTTGATTTCCTCTTTGATTTCTTCAGTGATCACTTCATTATTAAGTAGTGTATTGTTTAGCCTCCATGTGTTTGTATTTTTTACAGATCTTTTCCTGTAATTGATATCTAGTCTCATGGCGTTGTGGTCAGAAAAGATACTTGATACAATTTCAATTTTCTTAAATTTACCAAGGCTTGATTTGTGACCTAAGATATGATCTATCCTGGAGAATGTTCCATGAGCACTTGAGAAAAATGTGTATTCTGTTGTTTTTGGATGGACTGTCCTATAAATATCAATTAAGTCCATCTTGTTTAATGTATCATTTAAAGCTTGTGTTTCCTTATTTATTTTCATTTTGGATGATCTGTCCATGGGTGAAAGTGGGGTGTTTAAGTCCCCTACTATGAATGTGTTACTGTCGATTTCCCCTTTTATGGCTGTCAGTATTTGCCTTATGTATTGAGGTGCTCCTATGTTGGGTGCATAAATATTTACAATTGTTATATCTTCATCTTGGATCGATCCCTTGATCATTATGTAGTGTCCTTCTTTGTCTCTTGTAATAGTCTTTATTTTAAAGTCTATTTTGTCTGATATGAGAATTGCTACTCCAGCTTTCTTTTGGTTTCCATTTGCATGGAATATCTTTTTCTATCCCCTTACTTTCAGTCTGTATGTGTCTCTAGGTCTGAAGTGGGTCTCTTGTAGACAGCATATATAAGGGTCTTGTTTTTGTATCCATTCAGTTAATCTGTGTCTTTTGGTGGGAGCATTTAGTCCATTTACATTTAAGGTAATTATCGATATGTATGTTCCTATTCCCATTTTCTAAATTGTTTTGGGTTCGTTATTACAGGTCTTTTCCTTCTCTCGTGTTTCTTGCCTAGAGAAGATCCTTTAGCATTTGTTGTAAAGCTGGTTTGGTGGTGCTGAACTCTCTCAGCTTTTGCTTGTCTGTAAAGGTTTTAATTTCTCCATCAAATCTGAATGAGATCCTTGCTGGGTAGAGTAGTCTTGGCTGCAGGTTTTTCTCCTTCATCACTTTCAGTATGTCCTGCCACTCCCTTCTGGCTTGTAGGGTTTCTGCTGAAAGATCAGCTGTTAACCTTATGGGGATTCCCTTGTGTGTTATTTGTTGTTTTTCCCTTGCTGCTTTTAATATGCTTTCTTTGTATTTAATTTTTGACAGTTTGATTAATATGTGTCTTGGCGTATTTCTCCTTGGATTTATCCTGTATGGGACTCTCTGTGCTTCCTGGACTTAACTATTTCCTTTCCCATATTAGGGAAGTTTTCAACTATAATCTCTTCAAATATTTTCTCAGTCCCTTTCTTTTCCTCTTCTTCTTCTGGAACCCCTATAGTTGGAATGTTGGTGCGTTTAATGTTGTCCCAGAGGTCTCTGAGACTGTGCTCAGTTCTTTTCATTCTTTTTTCTTTATTCTGCTCTGCAGTAGTTATTTTCACTATTTTATCTTCCAGGTCACTTACCCGTTCTTCTGGCTCAGTTATTCTGCTATTGATCCCATCTAGAGTACTTTTAATATCATTTATTGTGTTGTTCATCGTTGCTTGTTTCATCTTTAGTTCTTCTAGGTCCTTGTTAACTGTTTCTTGCATTTTGTCCATTCTATTTCCAAGATTTCGGATCCCCTTACTATCATTATTCTGAATTCTTTTTCAGGAAGACTGGCTATTTCCTCTTCATTTGTTAGATCTGGTGCATTTTTATCTTGCTCCTTTATCTGCTGTGTGTTTTTCTGTCTTCTCATTTTGCTTATCTTACTGTGTTTGGGGTCTCCTTTTTGCAGACTGCAGGTTCGTAGTTCCCGCTGTTTTTGATGCCTGTCTCCAGTGGCTAAGGTTGGTTCAGTGGGTTGTGTAGGCTTCCTGGTGGAGGGGACTAGTGCCTGTGTTGTGGTGGATGAGGCTGGATCTTGTCTCTCTAGTGGGCAGGTTCACGTCTGGTGGTGTGTTTTGGGGTGTCTGTGGCCTTATTATGATCTTAGGCAGCCTCTCTGCTAATGGGTGGGGTTGTGTTCCTGTTTTGCTAGTTGTTTGGCATAGGTTGTCCAGCACTGTGGCTTGCTGGTCGTTGAGTGAAGCTGTGTGCTGGTGTTCAGATGGAGGTCTCTGGGAGATTTTCGCCATTTGATATTATGTGGAGCTGGGAAGTCGCTTGTGGACCAGTGTCCTGAACTTGGCTCTCCTGCCTCAGAGGCAGAGCCCTGACTTCTGGCTGGAGCACCAAAAGCCTTTCATCCACACGGCTCAGAATAAAAGGGAGAAAAAGTAGAGGGAATTAGTAGAAGTATGAGGAAAGAAAGAAGGAAAGGAGGGAAGGAAGGGAGGAAGGAAGAAAGAAAGAAAGAAGCAAAGAAGGAAAGAAAGGAGGGAGGGAGGGAGGAAGGAAGAAAGGAGGGAAAGAAGGAAAAAGACAGAAAGAAAGAAGATACAGTAAAAATAAAATAAAGTATAATAAAGTTATTGAATTAAAAAATTCTTATTTAGAAAAAAAAAGGGGATGGATAGAACCTTAGGACAAATGTTGGAAGCAAAGCTATACAGACAAAATCTTACACAGAAGCATACACATACACCCTCACTAAAAGAGGTAAAGGGGGAAAAATCATAAATCTTGCTGTCAGAGACCACCTCCTCAATTTGGGATGATTCGTTGTCTAAAGGAGGGAAGGAAGGAAGGAAGGAAAGAAAGAAAGAAAGAAAGAACGAAGGTAAAGTATAATAACGTTATTATAATTAAAATTGATTATTAAGAAAAAAATTTTAAGAAAAAACCATGGCCGGATAGAACCCTTGGACAAATGGTGGAAGCAAGACTATACAGACAAGATCTCACACAGAAGCATACACATACACACTCACAAAAAGAGGAATAGGGAAAAAAATCATAGATCTTGCTCCTAAAGTCCACTTCCTTTATTTGGGATGATTGGTTGTCTATTCAGGTATTCCACAGATGCAGGGTATATCAAGTTGATTGTGGAGCTTTAATCCGCTGCTTCTGAGGCTGCTGGGATAGATTTCCCTTTCTCTTCTTTGGTCTCACAGCTCACAGGGGCTCAGCTTTGGATTTGGCCCTGCCTCTGCGTGTAGGTCGCTGGAGGGCGTCTGTTTTTTGCTCAGACAGGACGGGGTTAAAGGAGCCGCTGATTCGGGGGCTCTGGCGCACTCAGGCTGGCGTGGAGGGAGGGGCACGGAGTGCGGGGTGGGCCTGCGGCGGCAAAGTCCGGCGTGACTTTGCACCAGCCTGAGGCCCGCCGTGCGTTCTCCCGGGGGAGTTGTCCCTGGATCCCGGGACCCTGGCAGTGGCGGGCTGCACAGGCTCCGCGGAAGAGGGGTGTGGAGAGTGACCTGTGCTCGCACACAGGCCCCTTGGTGGCGGCAGCAGCAGCCTTAACGTCTCCCGCCCGCCTCTGGGGTCCGCGCTTTTAGCCGCGGATTGCGCCCGTCTCTGGGGTCCGCGCTTTCAGCCGCGGCTCGCGCCCGTCTGTGGGGTCCGTGCTTTCAGCCGCGGCTCGCGCCCGTCTCTGGGGTTCGCGCTTTTAGCCGTGGCTCGCGCCCGTCTCTGGAGTTCCTTTAAGCAGCGTTCTTAAACCCCTCTCCTCACGCACCAGGAAACAAAGAGGGAAGAAAAAGTCTCTTGCCTCTTCGGCAGGTGCAGACTTTTCCCGGGACTCCCTCCCCGCTAGCTGTGGTGCACTAACCCCTTCAGGCTATGTTCAAGCCGCCAACCCCAGTCCTCTCCCTGCGTTCAGTCGGAAACCGAAACCCGAGCCTCAGAGCCTCAGCTCGCAGCCCCGCCCGCCCCGGCGGGTGAGCAGACAAGCCTCTCGGGCTGGTGAGTGCGGGTCGGCACCGATCCTCTGTGCGGGAATCTCCCCTCTTTGCCCTCCGCACCCGTTGCTGTGCACTGCTCCGTGGCTTCAAAGCTCCCCCCTCCGCCTCCCGCAGTCTCCACCCGCGAAGGGGCTTCCTAGTGTGTGGAAACTTTTCCTCCTTCACAGCTCCCTCCCACTGGTGTAGGTGCCGTCCCTATTCTTTTGTCTCTGTTTTTTCTTTTTTTCTTTTGCCCTACCCAGGTACGTGGGGAGTTTCTTGCCTTTTGCGAGGTCTGAGGTCTTCTGCCAGCCTTCAGTAGGTGTTCTGTAGGAGTTGTTCCACGTGTAGATGTATTTCTGGTGTATCTGTGGGGAGGAAGGTGATCTCCGTGTCTTATTCTTCCGCCATCTTCAAGGTCCCCCCCTACCATTTTTCTTACATTACTTCTGCTCAATATTTGCTATTATGTCATTAGCTGATTTAGAGATTCTGTATTTTTAAATAAATATAGACTTTCTGTAGGCATTTTTTTGCATATTTCTATATATTTTTGCTATCACCCCCCAAAAAGTAGTGTTCTCTAGTAGTGTTCTCATTATAACTAACTTTGCTGAGTCTATTTTTCTCATTTTCTACTCATGTTCATGCAAGTAGCTAAGAGGCTAAATGTAATTGGGAACCACCTATTACTTTTTTTCCGTCAGGGATGAGAAATTAACTATTTTTGTCTCCATAAGAAGGAAGTTTTTGCCGAGTCAATTTTATAATATCTGGGTGTTTTTATCTTTTACAACTGTAAAATATAGTCTGCAACTTTTCTGTGATCTTAAAATAAAGTTAATAGGATTGTTTATATCTGGAGAGAATGGGCTCATAGGATAATTTCACCCAAGGTAGGTGCTCAATATATTTGAATGAGTGGCTAAACGCTTTATCACAAAAAAATTTGCAATTATCAAAGGATTAAATATTTACAGTACTTTCCATAGGAAAAAGAAAATTATAGTTGGGGTAAAAATTTATCTACAATTTAATATTTGAAACTATATTTACAACTCATCAGTATTGTCCGGTTGTTAATTCAAAGCTCAATTTTTTTTTATTACTCTGACTTTTCCAGAGTAAGAGAAAACATAAATGTAAGTAGTTCATTCAATAAGCAGAAAAGGCACACCTTTCAAACTAAGGCTTTCTAATTCATCTCTTCTAAATTGTTAATTAGTTCATCTTGGCTATCTTTTCCCCTTGATATGAAGATTAGGAAAAATTCCTGTCAAAAAAAGATGCCCTATAATGATGGTATTGGTCTTCCTTAAGGCTAAGACGTTATCGGATAGAGGCTTGAATCAGCTTGGATCAGACCCAGACCCACTGCTACCACAGACAGTGCTAAATAAATACTTCACGATTGCTATGGATTATGTTAAAAAATAAAATTCAGCTGAGTAAACCTGAGGATCTAACTGGCTTTAGTCAATGATTCATGAATAGGGGAGCATCCCATGTAGAAAATAGAAAGGAGCTCCAAAGAACTGTACAAAATATGAGAGTTTCATAGTCAGAAGTGGGCAGCGACGAGGAAAGAGTGGACTATCTCATTTTCCTTTGGGTGACAGAAAGAGGCTACAGGCAGATTGCCTCACTATGGCTGACTAGGAAATTTCAGATTAACTGGTTTAAGAAAACATTCCTGGGAGAGGTTGAAAATGCAATTAGTTTGGGTATTAAGTCTTGGTTTGCTTACATGGGGCTTAGAACAAGTAACTCCATTTGGGGCCTATTTTCTCTATTTTTTTGTTTGTTTTGTTTCCTCTTTTTTAATGATTGTATGTATTTCTAGTCTCAGTTCTGCCAACAACTACCAGTGTGACCTTGACAGATAAAGGAAGTTTGTAAAAAGGTCTATTCAGTAGGAAGATAAATGTTTGTGTGCATCTACATGTATAGCATTAAACTGCATAGAGCAAATATTTTAAAAGACGTAAAAATAAATTGCCAGATACAGAAGGGAATCTTGGCACAGATTTCTCAGTAACTGATACAATGAACAGGCAAAAATATCAAGAAAGACACAGAATATTTAAACATTAAATAATTTATACATAAAATACAGAATCCAACAGCTGCACAATATATATTACTATCAAGCACACATGGAATACTTGCAGGAACTTTTCATATATGAAACTATAAAGCAAGTATCAATAAATTTCAAAGAAGTAAAATAAAACATATCTCATGTTAGTGGATTTAAGCTAAAAATTAATAATATAAAGGAAACTAGAAAACCCACAAATGTATGGAAATTATGTAATATATTCAAAATAACCCATAGGTCAGAGAACAAATCAAAATGAAATTTCAAATGTTTGTTTGAACTTAGGGAAAATTAATATATAGCAAGTCTAATGTGTGGGATGCAGCTCATGTCTTTAGAGAAAAATTTATTGTATTAAATAACAAAAAATGAAAATCAACCATCTGAAGATTAATTTCAAGGAGCTAGAGATTGGAAAGTTCTATCCAAAGACCAAAGAAAGTTAAGAAGGAAAATAAAAGAGATACAATAAATCAATAAAATGGAAATCAATAAAAAATAAATCAACAGAGCCAATAATTGGCTTCTTAATAAACTGGTCAAAAGACTGATCAAGAGAAATAAGGCACAAATATTTAACACCAAAAGTTTAAAAAGAGAATATCACTAAAGATTGTACAGATATTTTCTAAAATTCTACATACATATATATATATGAAATTTTGAAAAAATTGTCAATTTTAAAATTTAGATGAAATATGAAAAAAATCATAGTAAAACATATTTCCATCTTTTTCATATTACCTACATCTTCTAGGTAAAAATAGAAGAGTAAAGATATTGAACCTGTTATCAACCTTTAAAAAGAAAACCTCAGGGGACTTCCGGGAAGATGGTGGAAGAGTAAGATGCAGAGATCACCTTCCTCCACACAGATACACCAGAAATACATCTACATGTGGAACAACTCCTACAGAACACCTACTGAATGCTGGCAGAATACCTCAGACCTCCCAAAAGGCAAGAAACCCCCCACGTACCTGGGTAGGGCAAAAGAAAAAAGAATACACAGAGACAAAAGGATAGGGACGGGACCTGCACCAGTGGGAGGGAGGTGTGAAGGAGGAAAAGTGTCCACACACTAGGAAACCCCTTCGCGGGCAGAGACTGCGAGTGGCGGAGGGTGGGAGGAGCTGCGGAGGAGAGCACAGCAACAGGGGTGCGGAGGGCAAAGTGGAGAGATTCCCGCACAGAGGATCCGTGCCGACCAGCACACACCAGCCCTGAGAAGCTTCTCCGCTCACCCGCCGGGGCGGGCGGGGCTGGGAGCGGAGGCTCGGGCTTCCATTGGAGCGCCAGGAGAGGACTGGGATTGGCAGCGTGAACACAGCCTGAAGGGGGTTAGTGCGCCATGGCTGGCTGGGAGGGAGTCCGGGGAAAAGTCTGGACCTGCCGAAGAGGCAAGAGACTTTTTCTTCCCTCTTTATTTCTTGGTGCGCGAGGAGAGGGGATTAAGAACGATGCTTAAAGGAGCTCCAGAGATGGGCGCGAGCCACGGCTAAAAGTGCGGACCCCAGAGACAGACATGAGATGCTAAGGCTGCTGCTGCTGCCACCAAGAAGCCTGTGTGCGAGCACAGGTCACTATTCACACCCCCCTTCTGGGGAGCCTGTGCAGCCCGCCACTGCCAGGGTCCCGTGATACAGGGACAACTCCCCCGGGAGAACGCACGGCGCGCCTCAGGCTGGTGCTACGTCACGCTGGCCTCTGCCGCTGCAGGCTCGCCCCGCACGCCGTGCCCCTCCCTCCCCCTGGCCTGAGTGAGCCAGAGCCTCCGAATCAGCGGCTCCTTTAACCCCGTCCTGTCTGAGCAAAGAGACGCCCTCCGGCGACCTACACACACAGGCAGGGCCAAATCCAAAGCTGAGCCCCTGTGAGCTGTGAGACCAAAGAAGAGAAAGGGAAATCTCTCCCAGCAGCCTGAGAAGCAGCAGATTAAAGCTCCACAATCAACTTGATGTACCCTGCATCTGTGGAATACCTGAATAGACAACGAATCATCCCAAATTAAGGAGCCATGTGGATGAAAGGCTCTTGGTGCTACAGCCAGGAGTTAGTGCTGTGCCTCTGAGGTGGGAGAGCCAACTTTAGGACACGGGTCCACAAGAGAGAGCTCCCAGCTGCACATAATATCAAACAGCGAAAATATCCCAGAGATCTCCATCTCAACACCAGCACCCAGCTTCACTCAACAACCAGCAAGCTACAGTGCTGGACATCCTATGCCAAACAACTAGCAAGACAGGAACACGACCCCACCCATTAGCAGAGAGGCTGCCCAAAATCATAATAACTCGACAGACACCCCAAAACACACCACCTGACGTGGACCTGCCCACCAGAAAGACAAGATCCAGCCTCATCCACCAGAACACAGGCACTAGTCCCCTCCACCAGGAAGCCTACACAACCCACTGAACCAAGCTTGGGCACTGGGGACAGACACCAAAAACAACAGGAACTATGAACCTGCAGCCTGCAAAAAGGAGACCCCAAACACAGTAAGGTAAGCAAAATGAGAAGACAGAAAAACACACAGCAGGTGAAGGAGCAAGATAAAAACCCACCAAACCTAACAAATGAAGAGGAAACAGGTAGTATACCTGAAAAAGAATTCAGAATGATAGTAAAGATGATCCAAAATCTTGAAAATAGAATGGACAAAATGCAAGAAACATTTAACAAGGACCTAGAAGAACTAAAGATGAAACAAACAATGATGAACAACACAATAAATGAAATGAAAAAGACTCTAGATGGGATCAATAGCAGAATAACTGAGGCAGAAGAACGGAAAAGTGACCTGGAAGATAAAATAGTGGAAATAACTACTGCAGAGCAGAATAAAGAAAAAAGAATGAAAAGAACTGATGACAGTCTCAGAGACCTCTGGGACAACATTAAATGCACCAACATTCGTATTATAGGGGTTCCAGAAGAAGAAGAGAAAAAGAAAGGGACTGAGAAAATATTTGAAGAGATTATAGTTAAGAACTTCCCTAATATGGGAAAGGAAATAGTTAAGTCCAGGAAGCACAGAGAGTCCCATACAGGATAAATCCAAGGAGAAATATGCCAAGACACATATAATCAAAATGTCAAAAATTAAATACAAAGAAAACATATTAAAAGCAGCAAGGGAAAAACAACAAATAACACACAAGGGAATCCCCATAAGGTTAACAGCTGATCTTTCAGCAGAAACTCTGCAAGCCAGAAGGGACTGGCAGGACATATTAAAAGCGATGAAGGAGAAAATTCTGCAACCAAGATTACTCTACCCAGCAAGGATCTCATTCAGATTTGATGGAGAAATTAAAACCTTTACAGACAAGCAAAAGCTGAGAGAGTTCAGCACCACCAAACCAGCTCTACAACAACTGCTAAAGAAACTTCTCTAGGCAAGTAACACAAGAGAAGGAAAAGACCTACAATAAGGAACCCAAAACAATTAAGAAAATGGGAATAGGAACATACATATCGATAATTACCTTACATGTAAATGGACTAAATGCTCCCACCAAAAGACACAGATTGGCTGAATGGATACAGAAACAAGACGCATATATTTGCTGTCTACAAGAGATCCGCTTCAGACCTAGAGACACATACAGACTGAAAGTAAGGGGATGGAAAAAGATAATTCATGCAATGGAAACCAAAAGAAAGCTGGAGTAGAAATTCTCATATGTCAGACAAAATAGACTTTAAAATAAAGACAATTACAAGAGACGAAGAAGGACACTACATAATGATCAAGGGATCGATCCAAGAAGAAGATATAACAATTGTAAATATTTGTGCACCCAACATAGGAGCACCTCAATACATAAGGCAAATACTAACAACCATAAAAGGGGAAATCGACAGTAACACATTCATAGTAGGGGACTTGAACACCCCACTTTCACCCATGGACAGATCATCCAAAATGAAAATAAATAAGGAAACACAAGCTTTAAATGATACATTAAACAAGATAGACTTAATTGATATTTATAGGACATTCCATCAAAAAACAACAGAATACACATTTTTCTCTAGTGCTCATGGAACATTCTCCAGGATAGATCATATCTTGGGTCACAAATCAAGCCTTGGTAAATTTAAGAATATTGAGATCGTATCAAGTATCTTTTCTGACCACAATGCTATGAGACTAGAAATCAATTACAGGAAAAGATCTGTAAAAAATACAAACACATGGAGGCTAAACAATATACTACTTAATAACGAAGTAATCACTGAAGAAATCAAAGAGGAAATCAAAAAATACCTAGAAACAAATGATAATGGAGACACGATGACCCAAAATCTACGGAATGCAGCAAAAGCAGTTCTAAGAGGGAAGTTTATAGCAATACAATCCTACCTTAAGAAACAGGAAACATCTCGAATAAACAACTTAACCTTGCACCTCAAGCAATTAGAGAAAGAAGAACAAAAAACCCCCCAAAGTTAGCAGAAGGAAAGAAATCATAAAAATCAGAACAGAAATAAATGAAAAAGAAATGAAGGAAACGATAGCAAAGATCAAAAAGACTAAAAGCTGATTCTTTGAGAAGATAAACAAAATTGATAAACCATTAGCCAGACTCATTAAGAAAAAAAGGGAGAAGACTCAAGTCAATAGAATTAGAAATGAAAAAGGAGAAGTAACAACTGACACTGCAGAAATAAAAAAGATCATGAGAGATTACTACAAGCAACTCTATGCCAATAAAATGGATAACCTGGAAGAAATGGACAAATTCTTAGAAATGCACAACCTGCCAAGACTGAATCAGGAAGAAATAGAAAATATGAACAGACCAATCACAAGCACTGAAATTGAAACTGTGATTAAAAATCTCCCAACAAAGAAAAGCCCAGGACCAGATGGCTTCACAGGCAAATTCTATCAAACATTTAGAGAAGAGCTAACAACTATCCTTCTCAAGCTCTTCCAAAATATAGCAGAGGGAGGAACACTCCCCAACTCATTCTACAAGGCCACCATCACCCTGATACCAAAACCAGACTAGGATGTCACAAAGAAAGAAAACTACAGGCCAATATCACTGATGAACATAGATGCAAAATTCCTCAACAAAATACAAGCAAACAGGGGCTTCCCTGGTGGCGCAGTGGTTGAGAGTCCGCCTGCCAATGCAGGCGACACGGGTTCGTGCCCCAGTCTGGGAGGATTCCACATGCCGTGGAGCGGCTGGGCGTGCCCGTGAGCCATGGCCACTGAGCCTGTGCGTCCGGAGCCTGTGCTCTGCAACGGGAGAGGCCCGCGTACCGCAAAAAAAAAAAAAAAAAAAGTATAATTGGCACAATAATCTGCATAAGTTGGAAGTGTACGATTTGATACCCTCACTGAATCAAGATAATAAATACAACCATAACCCCCTAAAAAAAATATATAAGCAAACAGAATCCAACAGCACATTAGACGGATCGTACGCCATGATCAAGTGGGGTTTATTCCATGAATAAATTCCAGGAATAAATTCCAGGAATGCACGGATTCTTCAATATATGCAAATCAATCAACAGGATACACCATATTAACAAATTAAAGGAGAAAACCCATATGATCATCTCAATAGATGCAGAGAAAGCTTTTGACAAAATTCAATACCCATTTATGATAAAAACCCTGCAGAAAGCAGGAATAGAGGGAACTTTCCTCAACATAATAAAGGCCATATATGACAAACCCACAGCCAACATTGTCCTCAATGGTGAAAAACTGAAAGTATTTCCACTAAGATCAGGAACAAGACAAGGTTGCCCACTCTCACCACTCTTATTCAACACAGTTTTGGAAGTTTTAGCCATAGCAATCAGAGAAGAAAAGGAAATAAAAGGAATCCAAATCAGAAAAGAAGAAGTAAAGCTGTCACTATTTGCAGATGACATGATACTATACATAGAGAATCCTAAAGATGCTACCAGAAAACTACTAGAGCTAATCAATGAATTTGGTAAAGTAGCAGGATACAAAATTAATGCACAGAAATCTCTGGCATTCCTATACACTAAGGATGGAAAATCTGAAAGTGAAATCAAGAAAACACTCCCATTTACCATTGCAACAAAAAGAATAAAATATCTAGGAATAAACCTACCTAAGGAGACAAAAGACCTGTATGCAGAAAATTATAAGACACTGATGAAAGAAATTAAAGATGATACAAATAGATGGAGAGATATACCATGTTCTTGGATTGGAAGAATCAACATTGTGAAAATGAATCTACTACTCAAAGCAATCTACAGATTCAATGCAATCCCTATCCAACTGCCACTGGCATTTTTCACAGAACTAGAACAAAAAATTTCACAATTTGTATGGAAACACAAAAGACCCTGAATAGCCAAAGCAATCTTGAGAACGAAAAACAGAGCTGGAGGAATCAGGCTTCCTAACTTCAGACTATACTACAAAGCTACAGTAATCAAGACAGTATGGTACTGGCACAGAAACAGAAAGATAGATCAATGGAAAAGGATAGAAAGCCCAGAGATAAACCCACGCACATATGGTCACCTTATCTTTGATAAAGGAGACATGAATGTATAGTTGAGAAAGGACAGCCTCTTCAATAAGTGGTGCTGGGAAAACTGGACAGCTACATGTAAAAGTATGAGATTAGATCACTCCCTAACACCATACACAAAAATAAACTCAAAATGGATTAAAGACCTAAAGGTAAGGCCAGAAACTATCAAACTCTTAGAGGAAAACATAGGCAGGACACTCTATGACATAAATCACAGCAAGGTCCTTTTTGACCTACCTCCTAGAGAAATGGAAATAAAAACAAAAATAAACAAATGGGACCTAATGAAACTTCAAAGCTTTTGCACAGCAAAGGAAACCATAAACAAGACCAAAAGACAACCCTCAGAATGGGAGAAAATATTTGCAAATGAAGCAACTGACAAAGGATTAATCCCCAAAATTTATAAGCAGCTCATGCAGCTTAATAACAAAAAAACAAACAACCCAATCCAGAAATGGGCAGAAGACCTAAATAGACATTTCTCCAAAGAAGATATACAGACTGCCAACAAACACATGAAAGAATCATTAATCATTAGAGAAATGCAAATTAAAACTACAATGAGATATCATCTCACACCAGTCAGAATGGCCATCATCAAAAAATCTAGAAACATTAAATGCTTGAGAGGGTGTGGAGAAAAGGGAACCCTCTTAAACTGTTGGTGGGAATGTAAATTGATACAGCCACTGTGGAGAACAGTATGGAGGTTCCTTAAAAAACTACAAATAGCACTACCATATGACCCAGCAATCCCACTACTGGGCATATACCCTGAGAAAACCGTAATTCAGAAAGAGTCATGTACCAAACTCTTCATTGCAGCTCTATTTACAATAGCCCAGAGATGGAAACAACCTAAGTGTCCATCATCGGATGAATGGATAAAGAAGTTGTGGCACATATATACAATGGAATATTACTCAGGCATAAAAAGAAATGAAATTGAGCTATTTGTAATGAGGTGGATAGACCTAGAGTCTGTCATACAGAGTGAAGTAAGTTAGAAAGAGAGAGACAAATACTGTATGCTAACACATATATATGAAATTTAAGGGAAAAAAATGTCATGAAGAACCTAGGGGCAAAACAGGAATAAAGACACACACTTACTAGAGAATGGACTTGAGGATATGGGAAGGGGGAAGGGTAAACTGTGACAAAGCGAGAGAGAGGCATGGACATATATACACTACCAAACGTAAGGTAGATAGCTAGTGGGAAGCAGCCGCATAGCACAGGGAGATCAGCTCGGTGCTTTGTGACCACCTGGAGGGGTGGGATAGGGAGGGTGGGAGGGAGGGAGACGCAAACGGGAAGAGAAATGGGAACATATGTATATATATAACTGATTCGTTTTGTTGTGAAGCAGAAACTGACACACCATTGTAAAGCAATTATACTCCAATAAAGATGTTAAAAAAAAAAGAAAACCCCAGGCCCAGAAACTGGTAAATTCTCCCAAATATTTAAGTAAGAAAAAACACAATGTAACACAAGATCTCCTGCACTGTATAAAAAGAGAACATACCTTCCACCTCATGTTATGAAGCCAGTATTACCTAGATGCCAAAGTCTGACAAAGACACTACAAGAAAGGGAAAACACATGCCAAACTCTTAACATGGACTCAGAATTCTCTAAATGAAACACTAGCAAATGGAATATAGTTAAATATAAAAATGATCATATATAATGATCGAGTTTGGTTTTGGTTTTTGTTTGTTTCCTTGGCCAGGGCTGAAAACTTCTGGTAATATTCAAAAATCACTGTGATTTATGCCATTAACAAAATAAAATATCAATATCTTATGATAATGTCAATATGCTTATAGAAAACGTGACAAATTCAACATTCATTAATAATCTTTTAAAATCTTTTACTAAACTAAAAATAGAAGAGCACAGCCCTAATCTGACAGTAAGTATCTTCCAAAAAAACTATGGAAAACATACCTATTGAAATTTTGAAACCATTCCACTGTGATCAGTAAGACCATAAGGATGTCTGCCACCATGACTTCCATTCATCTGCCACCATGACTTCCATTCAAACTGTCTGAATTAAGGGGTGAGTTTAGGAAGGATGCTTGGATATTAGTTCCGTATGCAAAAATAAATCAAACTCTTATTTACCAGCTACAAATAAATAGAAAAATAAATACTAAAATTATACCATTTACAGTTGAATCCAAAAAGTCAAATACCTTGAAATAAATCTAACAAAAGATGAGAATTACCTTTACAGAAAAAACTTCATAAAGTTACTAAGATAGTAAAGAAGACCTAGATTAATAGATAAATATACCTTATTCATAGATTATAAAGATATTCATTCTTCCCAAGTTTTTCTGTAGATTTAACACAGTCAAAATCAATACTCCTAAAGGCTTTTTATTTTGTTGTTGGAAATTTACATTCTGATTCAAAAATTTATTTTAATTAAAAGGTTAAAAAATAGCCAATGCAATTTAGAAAAATAAGAACATCTTGACAAAACACATGTCAAATTGACCTTATAATCATTCTTAACCAAGTGCTATTAAACCAATTAGATTTTAGACAAGGTGTGAGATATATTAGAATAGTTTTACAAAATAATAGAAGATCCTCAAAAAAAGAAAAGTTGTGGAGTTTGGAAAAAAATTAAATGATTGAATGTGTGTTATCCAGAGTTATTTTTATAAAATATTTCTTGCTGTTAATATGTTTATAAAACATACCAAAAAAAGCTAAGCAGATTCAAATTTTACTCTTTTAATATGATTTTTTAAATACTAGTTAAAAGTTTTTGACACAAAAATTTCCTAACTGGAAGAGACTACATAACTGTGCAACGAAATTGCCATCCCTGGGCTTCCCTGGTGTCGCAGTGGTTGAGAATCTGCCTGCTAATGCAGGGGACACGGGTTCGAGCCCTGGTCCGGGAAGATCCCACATGCCGCGGAGCAACTAGGCCCGTGAGCCACAACTACTGAGCCTGCGTGTCTGGTGCCTGTGCTCCACAACAAGAGAGGCCACGATAGTGAGAGGCCCGCACACTGCGATGAAGAGTGGCCCCTGCTTGCCACAACTGCAGAAAGCCCTTGCACAGAAATGAAGACGCAACACAGCAAAAATAAATAAATTAATTAATAAACTCCTACCCACAACATCTTCTTTAAAAAAAAAAAAAGTGCCATCCCAATCAAATTTAAATAAATTAGAAAAATGAAACAAAATAATTTTCACAACTATAAAGTAAAAGACTTATGTGCAAATTACTTGGAATCAATGAATATTATTTTCCAGCTATATAGACAAATATAGTTTCAATTTTTAAAAAAGATTTAAACTTAAAGATTTGAACAAGTGAAGCTACAAGATGCTATTTTTGTTTTATTTTTATTATTTTTGTAATTTTTTAAAGAATAAAAACTTAAAGAATGCTTTGTGGATCTATATATTGCTTAAATAGTAAAACTCACAATGTAAGTAATAGAAATTTATGCACTAAAATTAAAATAATTTGTAGTAATTTCTTTTGTTAGGATATGTCATGTTTGACCCTGTTACAGTGTTTTGAACTATGTAAAATAATGGTTTATTTCCAAACCTAAAAATTGTTTTAAAAATCTTATTAACAATTCCAGTTGCTACTATCTTAGCAGATCAGTTTCTTCACATTTTGCTGAAATACAGTCAAGGAAAAACACTTCAGGAAATAAGTGTATAATAATTAATGAATTATGTATACTTTTACTACTCATCCTAAATCACCTTTCTGTAGAAACTTTAGACATGGGCAAGTGTAAATAGACTCAGTAATTTTTTATAATTTCCTGATTTTCAATTATATTCAAACCATGGATTTTCACAAATATTTTTATGAATTAATAGGGAAGGTATATTTATCAACTTAGGAGAACAGATCTATACAGTTTGCTAACATGATTGATGATTTTTAAAATATTTAAACATCAGAAGCCTGGGCCTCTGTACTCTTACCTGCTGGGCCCCAAAATGTTAGTAGTGATTCTGCGTCCAGTTTTCAAACTTTTCTCCACAAAGGAATCATGCCCCTCTCTTTCCATCCTTGAATGTCACTGCTGCTGGAAGCCGACTGTTCTTCACAATGATTTAGAAATCTTTGGTATTCTGGGACACCATTAGCTTAAAATCCTATTTACAAATGTGATGTTTTTGATATTAAATAGTGAAATATGTCAGCTTGTAGAACATCTGCATAACTTAGTAAGCCAATATTTTCCAAATGACCAAATACACCTTTTCTTTAAGAAAAAAAAAAAAGAGAAGATGAGTTTTGGTGTAAAATCCAGGAATATTCACACCCTTTCAAAGAAATCATTAAAATACTCCTCACTTTTCCAACTATAAGTGTGGGTGAGTCTGGATTTTCTCTGTATAATTAACTGAAACAACATATTGCAAATGACTGAATGCTGAAGCAGATATAAGAACCCAGCTGTATTATAAGGTAGACATTGTAGAGATTTGCAAAAATGTAAAACAATATCACTCTTCTAAGTTTGTTTAGTAAAATATAGTTCTCATAAAAATATAGTGTAAATATATTATTCATTTTAACTTGTACTAAGTGTAGTTTCTTATTTTAAAATAAATATATTTTTTTGATTTCCTAGTTTAATTTTTAATATAGCAAATATAGAAATATGTAAAACCACATAAAAACTTTTGTGGGTTTTCAATACTTTTTAAGAGTGTAAAGAGGTATTCTCTTTCCTAATTTCCTTTCTTTTCTCCCTACTGCATTCCAGTCTCACATTCTCTCAATATACCGACAGAAATACTCATATGAAATGCCTATAGGGAAAATTGATTCTCAGGAAAGCAACCATTATAATGGAAACCACATAAAAACTTTTGTGGGTTTTCAATACTTTTTAAGAGTGTAAAGAGAAGTATTCTCTTTCCTAATTTCCTTTCTTTTCTCCCTACTGCATTCCAGTCTCACATTCTCTCAATATACCGACAGAAATACTCATATGAAATGCCTATAGGGAAAATTGATTCTCAGGAAAGCAACCATTATAATGGAAATAGAAGTTCAAAGTCAAGTTGGCTACAAAGAGGAAGTGCAACTTAAGATCAGCCTCAGATGATTTCAATAAACAGAGGTGAAGACAGGTAACATCTCAGGAAATTAAAGAGATGTCTCAGAAAGCTAACACATTTATGAACGAAGATCACAAAATGTTATCTCGTGCATTTACAGAATGTATTAAAACCTCACGTGTAAGGAAAATGTGATTTATCAAAAATTCTTGAGTAGCTAGAATGAAGTATGAATTCCAACCATGTCCCTTTTCTCTCCATTGACTATGATTTTGGGTATTGGTGAAATGTATTCTTCATCTGAAGTGATGGATTATACTGGTGGAAAAAGTGATGTGTCCTGTTCCCAATTCTGATAGAACTTGGTCCTCATCTACATGACAGTCTATAAGCCTTGCTCTCCTCCCTTTATAACTGCCTTCTTCTCCTTTCCCCCAAATACCCAACAGCTGATCTACTGTGAAGTAAAGGATTCAGAGCAGTCCCCAAAAGACTGTGCAAAGTATTAAGAATATAGTAAATTCAAAAGACTTTATGGAATTGAAATCACTTAATAAGGCACACTATCAGTCTGAATTCTCCAGAGAAACAGAACCTATAGGAATAGGAAGTTTTAGAGATTTCTTATAAGGAACTAGCTCACATGATTATGGAGGCTGAGAGTCCCAAGACCTGCAGTTAACACGCTGGAGACCCAGGAGAGCTGATTGTATGGTTCCAAGTCCGAGTGCAAAGGCAGGAGATGCCTGATGTCCTGCAGGAAGACAGTCAAGCAGAGAGAGAATAAATTCGCCCTGACTCAGCCTTTCTGTTCTATCAAGGCCTTCAATGAATTGTTTGTGGTGCCCAACATTGAGGAGGGCAATTTGCTTTATTGTCTACTGATTCAAATGTTAATCTAATTCAGAAAAGCCCCTCACAGACACACCCAGAATAATGTTTAAACAAATACCTGGGCATCCTCTGGCACAGTCAAGTTGACACATAAAATTAATTATGACAGGTGCATAATAGTCAAAAATGTTCTGTGCTGAGAGAGATTAAATTACTAATGCAGTTACTTAAAGAGTTTTTAGCCAGAATACTGTATTAAAATCTCAATTTAGATTCTTCTCCCTTTATGTGGCCCTCTGCCAATAGACACACACACACACACACACACAGAGGCAATTTCGAAAGACCTTTACTCAGCAACTTTTTGGACAGATAGCAGGGACAGTTTGAAATAATTTGGTGCTTTTTCTTCCTTTTGTAAAAGACTGAGCACATTGAGGAGGCTAATTAGCTTGCCCAGGATGGGAGGAGAGAAGAAGACAGGAGGACAAGATGGGAGTGAGAGGAAAGGTGCCCTAGACCCTGAGCAGCACGCAGAGGTGGAAAGGCCTCAGCAGTGATGTAACTGGATACACAAACTGCTAGAAAACAGGATAAAATACATAATTTTTATATAAAAATAAATCTATAACATAATAATACAAATATATAAACCAACTATTTTCAGACACTTTACCACAGGTAACACAGGACTGTGTCCCCTAAAAGAAGAGAAAGAAATCGGCTGAGCCAGGAATAGCTTTCTGCCTGGAGGCATTTCCCAGCGGGAGCTCAAGCACAGGAGACCAAGCAGAGGGAGCTGTCGTCCTGAACTGAGGAAAGAGAGGTCAGTGGCTGTTCCGGTGGCTGAAGCACCTAGGCAGCTGCACAGGAAGAAAGCTCTAGAAATCATCATGAGGCTATTTAAATGTATGCTGTGCTTGCAACACTGAGGCCATGCTAGAAATGCCCTCCCAAGCTTAAAAGCAAGCCTTTAGACTTGAGGAAATGTGACAGAAACTAAAATAGATTTGGAGCTAGCAAAAAAAAAAAATTCCCAGTATGATTTCTTCTTTGATCTGTTATCGAGATGCCTATTTATAAGTTTCCAAACATATGGACTCTTTTGTTATCTTTGCCTTGTTGATCTCTAACTTAGTAACACTGTACTGAGATAACGTGGTTGGTATAATATTTGATTTACTGAAATATGTTGCAGCTTGCCCTATGGCTTAATATATTATCATTTTTGGCAAGTGATTAATGCGTGTTTGAGAAGAATGTAGACTCTCTAATTGTAGTCTGAACTACAGATATACATTTGCCAGTATATCTGGTTACCTTTAAGAATAAGAGATGCATACTTGGATTTTTTAATGTCAATAAAAATCAGTAACCTTACCCTTTCGGAATGGTCTCACCTTCAGCTGTGGGTAGCTTAAGTTGGAAACACAAGAGAAGAGCATATACTAGCTGGCAAGGTCACATGTCCACACCTGTGGCTACCTGGTCTCCCAAATGCTGCTGATGTTACTTCCAGTTGTATCTAGACCTCAGAAAACACACAAAAAAGTCAAGAGAATTAGAAAGCCCTTCAACAGAGGGGAAGGTAGCTGTGACAAATAGACATTTCAATAGGGGGAAGAAAAAGCTATTAAGATAAACTGAAGATCAAAGTGTCTGAAAGTTTCCTTAATACTAAGTTGACTAAAATAGTTTAGAAGAGATAAAGATTTACATAAAGAAGCATAAATCTCCAAAGAGAATTGACTCAATTTTGCAATTGAGTGGCGGGCGTGCTAATATTTGGTGGATGAGATTCAGAGGCACAAAGGAAAGGCATTGTCCTGGGAGATGCCCTAACTTTCCTACAGTCCTGGGATCATCAGTGTAAAGAATGAGACTGTGAAGTAGTCCTGACAACAAGTTCCTTCTGCCGCTCAGGATTTAGACCACAGTCTAAGCCGCATTGTCCAGTACGATAGCAGGGAGGCCACATGTGGCTATTTAATTTAATTTAAATTTTAACTTTAATAAAAATTAAATTTTCCTTTAGTTATTTCTTAAATTAAAAATGGAATAAAATTAAAAATTCATTTATTCCATCACATGAACCTACTTGAAGTGCTCAATGGCCACATACATATTAAAGAACACATCCTTCATCACAGAATGTTCTTCTGGACAGTACTGGCCTAGAGGGCACCTATGGTCTCCAGGGGGCTCTCTGTCTCAAGAGCAGGCTCAGCAGATTCTGGACAGGCAGGAGGGCATCAGAAACTCTGTGCTTATTCTCCTGAGTGAAGTTTGAGGGGGATGGAAACGAGGAACGGGTCCAAGAGGATGCTGTTGTATGAGAAGATGATTGCCTGAGGGAGAACTAGCTAAATTATGAGGGATGAAAACAAAGGAAAAGTAGAGACCTTGACAACTGAATGTCCCCCTGAGGGAAGATAAAGGAGTCAATGAGGAAAAAAGTATTCCTTTTTCCACCACTGGAGCCCCACTGGGCTATGTGGTTAATCCCTAGCACAAAAGAGGTTATCAGACAATGTCAACAGACAGAGGGTGAAGGGAGAGAGGGGTATGGAGAACCTTGCTTTTATACGTTCAGAGGGTTAACTGTTCATGGCTTAGGGGGGATTGGAAGATGATAAAACTTTTGGCACAGAAGACTCATCTTTAAAATTTTTAATTTATCTTATGAAGCAGCTATTTGGGGATTATGGCAATTGACATGATGGTCTAAGGTAGAAACTAAAATGTAAAATGAGAACTGTCATTTACATATTCTTTCATGATAGTTAAGTACATTAAGGAAAATTATGACAGGTATTGCTGGCAAAAGCATGCTGGTGGTTTTTGCAGTTTCCACACAAAAATGAAATTATGCTTTCAATAATGTTTTTCTGGTTATTGCTTTCTCTCTTTCTGAGATTCCAATTTGGTTCAGATGAATTTAAGAATATCCCACCAGTCGGGATTGACATATACAACTACTATGTATAAAAGAGATAACTAATAAGGACTTACTGTATAGCACAGGGGACTCTACTCAATACTTTGTAATGGCCTATGAGGGAAAAGAATCTAAAAAAAAAAAGTGGATATATGTATAACTGATTGACTCTGCTGTACACCTGAAACTAACACAACATTGTAAATCAACTATACTCCAATAAAATTTTTTTTTTAAAGATTAAAAAAGAATATCCCACCAAATAAGAAGACTTGAAGAGTTCTGTGCTTTGTTTTCAGTTAAGAGCAGTGGGCATGATCCAAGGTCCTGAAGAGCAAAACGAGCTTCGACTTTTGGCAAAACCGTCAGGAAACACTTTCTACCAAGACCCATTCCTGCCTCTCCTGAGCAGTGAATCTTGTCTGATCCTTCCTGCAGAGCTGCTTTAGATATCCTAGATTTTCCCTTTTTGTGACTATTTGTGATAATTTTTGAAATCTCAGATATTTATGATAAATGCATCCAGAAGTTCCTTTTGATTCCCCAAGATTTGAGTGTATCACCTCTTAAGGGATATATATATATATATATATATATATATATATATATATATATATATATATACACATTTATCACAGGGAAAATGTACAGTGCATTCTGATAATGTGTTTCATCCTTCACAATTTATCCATTTGGAAACCTCTATTGGGCAAAATCGCATAAACAAGGTTATATATGAAGAATATAAACTCAAAGAAATATTAAAGTTTTCTATAAAGATGAGATGTTGTGATTGATACCTTCTATGGGGATCTTTCTGGATAAACTGACATGACTTTGTTATCAGAATTGATTTCCATTTAGGAGGACGTGCGCTTTGGCCTGATGACTTGCTATATATGAATCATCATTCCATTACCTGCAGGAAAAAAAAAATGCTAGTTTCTTGTTCAGCTTAAGAGAATAAGAACTTAATTTATTGCTAAATTCTTAAGAACAAAAGTAGTTTTGTATTGCAAGTTTTATTGTCAAAGACTGCCTTTCTCTTTCCCTTCTATTTTTTATGCTCTTCATGTTCAAGACAATACAATTGACAGTTAATCAAGGGGCTTAAGAGCTGGATGCCCCCTAGGGTGCCTGGGGCACCTGGCAAACATCTTTCTTGGTACCCTTGTCTACATGCATAATTTGAGTCACCCCAAATCTAGAAGCCAGAACCATTCTGGTGGCCCAGTCTCATATGCCCCAGGAAATAAACATTGTCCTGCCTAGTGGGAGAGACACATTTGCCTGGGAGCCCTTCTGGAAATGGGAAGACCAAAATAATGCCATAAATGCAGAGCTAAGAGCTGCTCGGGGTATCTAGTGGACCCCATGCCTGGGATAGAAGGTAAGAGAGAAAGAAAGAGCCACAAGGGAGAAACCAGAACTACAGGCTCCCATGGATTCTGGACCAGGCTCAGGTAGCCCTTCTTAAACAGCACTGCCACCCAGCAGTTTCCAGGCACCCAAAGTGGACTTCAGGCAATTTCCAAATGTTATATTAAAAATAATAATATATTTGATATCTGTCATAAATGTACATGACAGATGATGTATCAATGAGAATATTTAAATAGAAACAATGAGAAAATATAATAGAAATCTACAGAAATATTATGTAAAATGAAAATATTCAGTTACATCTGTCAGAAGAGACTGAGTAACCAAAATATAAGGATTTTGAGAGACAAACATAATAAATAATATATATCAACCTAGGTATACTAATGATATATATCAACCTATGTATACTAATAAGAAAAATTAACTTCTTTTCAATTATTGTGAAAATTTAAGAAATTGATCTGATATCACAAACACATGGACAAGCTCCAAAAAGTAGAATAGTACATAATGTATTCTCTGACAACAGAACAATAAACTAGATGTTATCAAAAGGAAGTAGGAAGATAAAGGAAGGACTAATTACTTAAAGGGGTAAATGTAATTATTTAAAAATCTTGAGTAAAATAGAAAATCAAAATAGAAAGTACAGAATAATTTTAACATACTGGTAACAAAACAGGTTATGTTAAAATATCTAGAAGTTTCACTTCTGGTTATGGTTAAGATCCTACTGGAAAGACCTTTCAAATAACAGCTATTAAGTCCTGGTCATTATAAAAAGATAGCTTCCTCATCACACAGCAGAGTTAAATGGATCGGGGACAATTCTGGCAAGGAGTACATAAATAAAGGAGAGAAGTTCCATGTTGTGCATTCACAACTTTTTTTTTCCAGGCATGTGGGCTAATGAGAGCATTGGTGGAAAAATACTGTCATTCTTGACTGGGGTTCCAGAAGAATAAATCCAGGAAAACAAGGGCATTTGAGAAAGAGTAACCCCCAAAGGGAAAGAGCCAGACTGTGGTCACCAAATTTGATCTACCTAAATCTATGAGTGACCCCAGAATAATAAACGTCCAGAGTGAACTCAAAGCCACCAGCTAACAACAGATCTAAACTCAGATCAGAGCTGCTATCTGAAAAGCAGAGCTTACAGTTTAAGTCTAATCAATATAATTGCCTGATAAGTCAAATGAAATAGCATTCATCACAGAAAAATAACAGAATCCAGTGCCCTCGTAACTTAAGTATCATAATATCCAACATGCAATTCAAGATTAGTTGACAGCTGACAAATCAATAAAATGATATACAGAAAATAAAAATCAATGGTCTGAGTGAATCATATATTGGAATTAACAGGATTTTAAAATAGCTACTATAACCATTCCCAAAGATGTAAAAAATATAAAGGCTTGTGATGAATCAAAAGATATAAAATATCTTTAGTTAAATAAAAATCATTTTTAAAAGACAAAATGGAAAGTCTAAAAATGAAAAATACAATGTTTGAAATAAAATATTCACTAGAGATACTTAGCAGATTAGAGATAGCAGAATCCATAATTTGACCAACATCTCTCCTTCTTAATTCTATCTTGGCAGATTTTTCTTTGCTTTTTTCTTTCTTCTTCTTTTACTTTTTTTTCCTTTTTTTTGTACAGGGTTGGAGTCAGGAAATTGTGGATGAGAACATATTTAATTTACTAAATGAGAAATTTGGCATGCTGAGGTAAAAGCATAACAAAAAATTACACTTGATCAAAAAAAAAGGAAGGAAAAGGTGGTTATCACCAAGAATCAGGTGAAACAGCCAATCTCCTGCACTGCATACTTTAAAGCTCTTTTTAAAAAATTTACTTACTTACTTATTTATTTATGGCTGTGTTGGGTCTTCACTGCTGCAAGGGGGCTTTCTCTAGTTGCGGTGAGCGGGGGCTACTCTTTGTTGCAGTGCGCAGCCTTCTTATTGTGGTGGCTTCTCTTGTTGTGGAGCACGGGCTCTAGGTGTGCAGGCTTCAGTAGTTGTGGCTCATGGGCTCTAGAGCACAGACTCAGTAGTTGTGGCATGTGGGCTTCAGTAGTTGTGGCATGTGGGCTTCAGTAGTTGTGGCTCGTGGGCTCTAGAGCGCAGGCTCAGTAGTTGTGGTGCACAGGCTTAGTTGCTCCACGGCATGTGGGGTCTTCTGGGACCAGGGCTTGAACCCGTGTCCCTGCATTGGCAGGATGATTCTTAACCACTGCACCACCAGGGAAGTCCCGCATTGCATTTTTTAAAAATCACTTATTAAGCAGAGACATTGGAGAGGTAGAGCTAAGAAAAAATGTCAGTAGCCCCACAGTTTTCTTTCCGTTTCTCAATTCATTATCTCAAGCCTCTTACAAATTAGACTTTATAATGTCTCTCTGTGATCGAAAATCCAACTGTATTTAGCCAAGGTAAAGGCAGCAAAATTTGATTTTTTACTACAGAATATTATAACAAATCCTGTTCCATTATACTTTATGAAATCTGCTTTATAGAAACCTCTACCAGAAATTTAAATGTTTCTAGTCTCATGCATAATTTCTTTCTCTCAACATTATTCTCAGGTAAAAATGGATGCAAGTATAAGTCACAATGACATCCATAAAAAATGTCTCCTGCTCATTCCTATAAAAGATCAGCCTTTGGTAGCTTCCATCTTAGAGACAGATTCAACAGTTTACTTTTATAGGCGCTGCAAATTGCAGTGGTAACATTTTTCAATTTATTTTATTTGTTTGTCCTTAATAGATGTTGCTTTTATTTTTTATTTGTACCTGTGGTCTGACATTTCCTCTGCATCCATTTCCAGAACTTCTGAACCATAAAGCAATCCATGAGCTGATCCCAATCAAGTTGCTGACCACATCTACCTGCAATCAATGATAGTTTCATGTCACTTGAATTCTACAGAAGCAAAAACAAACAAACAAAAACAACCAAAATTTGTTAAGTGAAGAAATTCTTAAGTTGGTATTAGCTATTTCTGAAAATTCATTTTCCTACGGGCTTTGACTCCAAGCTCTCTGTGGAGATAGGCAAAATGTCATGCCGGCAAAGTCTGTTTTGTACTAGTCTCTACTTCCTAATTCTGTGTCTCTCTCATCTAGTGGTGCCTCCTGGCCTCACCTGCTCATCACCGATTCTAGTTCTGCCTTAGAAGGTTTAAAAATTTTTGATTGTAGACATTTTCCATATTTAGTTGGAAATAATGAAGAAACTTTGTACAAATATGTTGCATACAATCTAAAAGAGAGTAAAACTTTCAACCACAGATCCAGCTCCAAATGGATAATTTTGGGTATCAAATTGACTGACTGTCTCTCGATTCCCCTGATATCAATCTGGCAGTGCAACTGAACTGTGGGTTATGCTGCCACACTTTTGTGGATGCTAGGAGAAGACGGGTTTCCTGAGTCAGAGATGAAGTAACTTTTATTATTCAGTAGCAAGAGTAACATGATTTTTTCCACCAATTTTGCAAGTTCCAATTTCTCCCAGGGTACACGAGGGAGACTAGGTGGTATCTGCACACACAGTGGGTTGTGCTATAAGAAAGAAATCCGGAGCTTAGGTAAACCAAATTTTTATAGTAGTAAGAGGAAGACATTGTCATTAACTCGATTGCATTAGACAGTAAACATGCCTACCCATTGCTCCAGAGGGAGAGACACTACTTCTAATTTCTAGGGCTATTAGCTAAACATCCTTGAAAAAATAATCCATAATTAAAGGCAGTTAGTGCCTTGCTCATAAACCGGGTAGAAACAAGAGAGATCTGTGGATAATTATCTTCCAACAAATACTTAGCGGCTTTTATTTTCCAAAACCTTTTTTAATTTTTGACAAAATACCATCAAAATAAATCCATAAAAATTTTGAACACATTCAGGTTTCAGGCTATTTTTTAAGTCATTGAAATTTAGAAGGTTTGAGAGAAGAGTAGTTTGCTTGGCATACATAATGGGATTGTTTCCAAATAATACCCAGTTCTCTTGTCAAGTCCATCAGAGAGTCAGTGACTTCAGCGAGACAGGAAAATGTAGAAATACCTGCTGATAAGTCAACTTGGTTGAAGTTAGCAGGGAAGACCCACATGTTAATAGATGCCATTGTTCTCTGAGAGAAGAGACCTTTTAAATCACGATAATGGGAAATGGGGCCTGAAAGACAGCAATACCAAATCCTAACTGGTATTAGGTATCCAATCAAAATTGATCCTAAAACCATGGGACATATTTTCCTGCAAAAATATGTAATGTTTAGTGTTTCAACTCTCCAACAGAACAGGAAGTATATTACATAATTTCAGTAGCACTGAAGTATTAAGAAAAGTGACTATGTACATTCATAACAAAAGGCCCAAATTAAAGCTTTTTTATAAGAAAACATTTGGGTAAAATTGATTTTCAGCATTATCTGTAAATTGCAAGAAAACTAGCTTGCAGTGGGGAGGATAAAAAGATAACTAAATTGGCAAATACTTAGCTTCGTTTTTCAAATACCTGAAAAGTTGAGTTTTTCTATTTTATATGAAAGTGTGTCTTTAAAATGTGGAGCCTAATTAGCAAGCAATAAAACTGTCTTGCCAAGTGGTTCTAAAGGTCTAGCTCATTAATAATATAAGAAGAATCTTCATTAAGCTAGAAGACATTGCTACTTTAAATATATTACACATGATCTTATAATTTGGGGTTTTATAGTTTTAATTGAATGTTTGCACCACTTATAATGTCACAGCCTTTATGATTTCACTTAACAATTGCCATCTGAAACTTTTCACATTATCCTGTAAGTCTTAACAAAATGTGTGTGTGTGTGTGTGTGTGTGTGTGTGTTTTCACCTAGGTTTCCTTTTTAAATAAAAAGATTAGGCTTTTAGACAGGCACAACAAAAACATTATTTTCTGGTTTTAATTTTCCTGCAATGACATTAATTATTTATTCCACAGTTACTGAACACCAGATATATATAAAATATCATGTTTATTACTGGCATACTTAGATAAATATGTCACAATCTTACACTAGTGAAATTTACAAGCAAGTAGTTGATTCAGATATGCAAACAATATTTTCCTAAGAACAATTTTTCCTAGCTTGAGCTACATAACTCTGAAATACTTTTTTATCAGATAATTTTCATTTTTAGAGCTAAATGGGTCTTTAAAACTCATTTAATATAACTCCTTCAGCTTTTAAATAAGAATAAAGAAGTCCAGGAAGATGGTTATTTGTCCAAGTGTCCCTGTAACCCTGGAATTAGAAATAAATCTCCAAATTCAAGTCTAAGCTTTTTCTGTTGGTGAAAATATCTGAAGCACAGTACTTATGGTAGATCACCAAACCTTGAAATATTTGTGGTAAGTAGCAAAGACACCTCCTAAGAATGATTTTCTCATTTTTATATAAAATATGATTTTAAATAAATATGAACAAATTTGATATTATTGAAAATTATGGTTTGTTAATAACATTTTATTTTTTAATTATCATTTGTTATAGTTACCAGTTTGCCAAACTACTTTAAAATAATTTTAATTAATTTACGCTCTGTAGAGTTCAACTTAATTATACATATACTTACTGTATACTTATTTATATTTATATATTATACTTATTTATACTTATTTATCAGTATACATATTTATACTTATTCCTGTTTTGTACTCCCCTGAAAAATTATTAAAGGACACATACTTGAAAAGTACTTCAGACATTTAGATGAGGGGAAAAAATTCATGAAACTCAAATTTGCTTACATTTGTATCAATAATTATTAAAAGATTTAGCCTAATGCACACAAGTTAAGGGTATGTTACCTGCCTAAAAGACATCAGTGCTTTAAAAAAGGGCCAATGTCATGTCAAATACACCTTCTGTCTGCTCTCTGTATCAAACACTACTACTAAATAATAGCTCTTTTGTCTCTATGGTCCTTATGAATAGAACATGTATATTGAGAGTTTTTGTATTTTTGCTTTCGTCTATAGCTGTAAGAGGCACAGAATGTCTCCCCATTACCAAGGGAAATGTCAGAAGCCAAAATATACTTGATCAGTATAAAACGGCTACCAGTCTAGACCATTAAGGCCCCCAAAGGTCCACATATAGTAGTACGTTTGACTGTGTACTTTGAGATTTCATATACTTATATTGATATTCATATACTTATATCAACTATATATTACATATAATATGTTTAAATATGCACATACATAACATTATTAATTATAATTATATTATCAACTGATCAAATATATATCAATACATAATTGATCAAATATGTATTAATTATATATAAATACATATACACCTATACACACATGTATGTATTCAGTATTTATTTGAAATATTTACATCTAGGTCCAAAGAAAACTCTAGCAGAGAATATCTGAATTTAGCTTGCAAAGGAGTGGTTTAATTATTCTTTTGGTTGCTAAAATGGATCAGAGACCAATTCCAATGTGCGTGGGGGGTGGCTTTCCCCCCACACCACCAAAAAATGCTTAGGACACCAGCTGGGTTTCCTACAATTCAACACAGTGTTGACACTATCTACCAGGAAATAGCATCTGTTCCACAGGTTACGGGCTCAGTCTCACAAGATCACCCTCTACCTCAGGGGCCAATCGCAAGCCTAAGTTAACACCTGTGCATCTGACCAATTGGCTATACACTGAAGGTTGCAAGGATCCCCCTCCTTGGATTTCAGATGCTAGTTTCAAGTCCAGGCTGTAAACTGTACTTCTGACTAACTGGCTGTAAAACAGAGGTTCCCATGACCTCCTCCCCCTTTGGATTCATTTAATTAGCTAAAGCAACTCAAACTCAAGGACACATTTACTTACATTTACCAGTTTATAATAAAAGGATATGATAAAGGACACAGATGAACATCCAGATGGAAGACATGTGTAGGGCAAGGTATGCGGGGAGGCGTGTGGAGCTTCCCTGTCTTGCCAGGGCTCGTCACTCCCCTGGCATCTCCATGAGTTCACCAACACAGAATCTCTGAACCCTATCCTTTTGGGTTTTCACGGAGGCTTTATTACACAGTCATGACTAACTAAATCATTGGCCATTGGTGACTGATTGCACCTCAGCCCCTCTCCCCCTCCCAGAGGTTATGTGCAGGGGCGGGGGGTGGGGGGGCGGATTCTGAAAGTTCCAGCTGTCTGATTACAGGGTTGGTTCCCCCGGCAACAAGGCAGCATTCGTTACCTGAGCGCTTTCCATAAGTCACCTCATTAACAACATAAGATACCTTTATGGCTCCCATCACAGGAGATTACAAGGTTTTAGAGCTCTATGCTCTAAAATAGAATGGGGTCAAAGTCCAAGTATAAATTTTTCTTGTTATAAATCACAACATCCCAGTCCCAAAGTACAGTCTGGCACCAATTATATGAAAAATTCTTTCCAGGATAAAAAATTATATGCCAATCAGAGGATTAAGATTTTGGAACTAATGTTGTTTCCTCTGTCACCTGACCTGAACAACATGCTGAAAACAATACAGAGCAGTGATGATTCAGATGGAGGCATTTCCTAGGCTTGGACAGCAAGCTGGATGGCATCTGACATCAGTGACGTATTGATCCCACAGGAAATGCACTGTTATAGTCAATATCATAAACTGAAGGTTTAAAAGCTTACATTCTCTACTCAGCCAGCAACTACTGTGTACCTATGTGCTAGGCACATTTCATTTATCGTGAGTGTAGGCATTATTTACCTAATTTTGAGTATAAATAAATTGACACTGACCCCAGAGTGGTTCAGTGAATTGCTTAAGGAGACAAAGCGAGTCACAAAAAGAAGTTCTTTCTAGACATAAAATTTAATGTCTTTCCCTATGTTTGTTTGCCCAGGTAATTTGAGGTAGTAACACATTCCCTTGGCACTTTCTCTGCCATGATATAAACCCCTTGATCAGCAGCAATACTCTATGGAACACTCGGATGGTGGCCAGGGCCTTCAGTGAGCACATGGATGTGGTGCTAGCGGAAGCATTGTGGCAGGGAAGACAGATCCACCTGCAGGATACGTTGTCTCTCCCAGTGAGGATGAATCAGTGTAATCAATCACCCACCAGGTGGCTGGCTGGTACCCCTGGGAACAGTGCCATATTAGGGGCTCAATAGCATTTACTGTTAGCAAGTTAGACACTCATCAGTAGTGGTAGCCAGGTCAGGTAAAGGAAAAGGAAGACTGTGCTGTAGATCTCATGCATCACTGCCACCGTGACACATCATTCATGAGCCTATTATGCAAACATTGGGTGGGCTGATGAAAGTGGTTGACTGACATCCTCAGAGTGCTTCATTTTGTCCTTTTAATTATTAACAGCCTCCTTAAGATACCCTTTTTTGGTATTCACATGAGACACAAATATCTTCACACTGTGCCAACTCCAAGTGACCCATCTATCTACCTGCTTCTCCCCCAGACTTCCTTTTTACCCATCTTACAATCCTGTTCCTTCCAAGTCCCCGACCATCCAGTGCAAAAGGAAAATCAAAATGCTAAGAGAGTGCTCTGAAATGGAGCCTGGAGACCACTGAGGAAGTGGGACTTATGCACATCTCAGCAGGATGGAATCTGACCTTCTGATCACTTATCTTCTTATGGCAGGCAGCCAGAACATCTGCACAATGTTCCAGAAACTCAAGACACTCATCGGACCCTTATACTAAGATAACTCAAGGTAGCTTATCTGCTTATCAGACCCTTACCCCAAAACAACACGGGACAGCCATCTCTTAAGGACAAATATTTCCTTTCTTGTGTCAGAGTAGAGCCTCATGGTTTTTGCAATTTATAAGCCCTGACTCTCTCTCTTCCCTGGAACACGTTTTCAGTTTTACCTGGATCTGTGTCTCCCAAATTGCAATTCTTAAGACTCCAAATAAATTATTTTCTTACTTGCAGCCTTCTGTACTGTTTTTTTTTTTTTTTTTTTTTGCTTTGGTTGACATCAGTCAAAGTCTTAGCAACTTCCCTCAAAACATTGTAGATATATATTCTGGAAACTCACTCCAGATAATCTAACCAAATTTTGGCCAATGGGAAAATGTTTCCTTTACTGCTATCCTTCAGCATCATGTCTGAGTTGAGCCATAATGCTCTAGTCACCCACTTTCAGTTGGTACCAGCATTTCTTGCAGACCTACTTATTTTCAAACTATACCGAGTTTTTTCTTCTTCTGTTACCTGGTCATAAGCTACTTCCTATGACAGACTGAGAGAGAGGAGGCAATGTAACAGGAATGGTACTGAAGGAGTCTGAGGCACCCATCGCATAATGTAGTTCTGAGTTCATTGCCTTTCATACAGCCTTTCCAGTTGGTGATAAATTGCTACTGCTTATACCCACCTGTATGGCTTACTGAGTAAGATAACATCCAGTTCATGACAGAAAACTTACGCTGCATGGGCAACTGCATGGTGTTCCACAGTTAAGCATTCACTCTCTAACAACGCCCAGTAGCGAACACGGTAGCTTTCACCAAGCCCTGTAGCAAACACAGCACAAGGCCCAAATATAAGGAATTTGTGTATTATCTGTGCACACAGAACAAATACCAGGAATTTAAAACAGTAATATTAAATACATTTAATGATTTACAGGAATAGGCATAATAGGAAAAGCGTCATGAATAATTCCACTCTTATACAATTTTCCCCAAATTGATCTATAGATTTCACACAATTCCAATCGAAACTTCACGAAGCTTTTCATAGAGATTAACAAGCTAATTCTAAAATTTAAATTGAAATGCAAAGAACATAAAATAGGTAAATAAACTTTGAAAAAGAGGAACAAAGTTCGATCCTGACTTCAAAATTTAATTTAAAATTATAGGAATCAATACTGTACAGTATTGCTATGAAGATAAGTATCTAAATCAATGAACACTCTAAAGAAACTAGAAATTGTGCATTGGGAAATGATAGTCCTTGTACCACACAGTCCCTGAATAACACATGATCCATATAGAAAAAAATAATTAAACTTGACTCTTATCTTACACTGTATAAGAAAATTAAATCACAATGCATTATACGTACATTAAATATACAAGCTAAAACTTCAAAACTTTTAGAATACCTAGGAGAAAATACTTCAGTCTTGGAGCAAGCAAAGATTCCTTAGCTAGGTAACAAGAAGCAAAACCTTCAAAATAATTGGGAACATGAACTGAATCTAAATTTTAAAAAATTTGCTCTTTGAAAGTACATCGATAAAAAAAATAAAAATGCAAGTGAAGATACGAACGTCCTGTGTATGCTTGTGTATTCTGCACTCTTTATTAGATTAACAGAAAACAAACATAGAATAAATAAAATTACCAAAGCAAAATGTCAATTCTATAAAAAGACCAAAAAAAAAAAGAAAAAGAAAAAAAATTGACAAATCTCTGGCAAGTCTTGAAAGAGGGAGAAAGAGAGAGAGAAAAGGCAGAACAATAAAAAATTATTAAGATATAAGAGGAATATAACTCAGACATCACATTAAAGACATTAGAGTACAATTTTTTTGAATTTTATTTACTTTGTTTTTTATAAGCAGGTTCTTACCAGTTATCTATTTATACATATTAGTGTATATATGTCAATCCCAATCTCTTTATTGATAGGCATTTAAGAGAACCATATACCATGTTTACAGACTGAGAGTCTCAGCATAATAAAGATGTCAACTCTCCCCAAATTGATCTACAGTTTCAATGCCATTCCAGTAAAATCTCAACAGCTCTCAACAGGTTGTTTATGAAGTCTGGAAAGCTGATTTTTAAATTGATACGGTAGAGCAAAGGGCCTAATTTTTTTTTAAAGTTTGTTAAATAACAAGGTAGTGAGAATTGTCTTAACAGATATCAACATAATGCTGTGCCATACGCTATGATAACTAAGACAGTGTGGTGTTAATACAAGCACAGATATGCATAAACAATGCGATAAAACAAAGATCCAAGAAACAGACTTACCCATAGTCAGTGGAATGTGCTTTATCGCAGAGCTGGAATTTCAGATCTTTGGGGAAAGATCTATTTTTCAATAAATGGAGCAGCAATTAGGAGTCTACCTATAGAGAAATGAAATTAGACTCCTACCTCTCAAAATAGATAAAATTTAATTCTAGTGTAATGACGATCTAAATATGAAAGGCAAAATTATAAAATATTATAAGATAATAGAAGAAAAAATGCTATGACCTTGGGAAAGAAATGGATTTCTTAAACAGGACACCATAGCATATATTGAGGAGGTCACAAAACGTTGAAGTTATAGCATTAGAAGGATCTTCCACGTGGACTTTCAAATATCCCAGGATATATGGAGGACATGGAGTAGAGAAAAAGAGAACAGTGGTTAGAAGAAGGAAGACAAAGAAGCAAAGGCCAAAAGCCTCTATGATTTATGAAAGTAGCCATTAAATCAGAAGACGACAAAAACAGAGTGGAAGATGGAAGTATGGTGCATGGCATGGGCCTCATAAGAGGATAAGATTTTGCACACAGGAGAACGTATAGAACCTAAGAGCAATGATGGAGTGCTAAGAGAATGGCTGCCTCTTGGTGGTACATAGAGTATGGGGAGAAATAATAAACCAGAACTCAGGAGTGCTGGCTCCCTAGGAGATTGTACCTTGGGGGAGCATTGGATTTCCTTTCTGCCAAAGGGTTAAAGAGGACAGAGGAGGACTAAGAAAATAAGTGTATTTATTTATAATGGTTTTCTCATCACAGAGGCCACAGTAAAATTGAAATATAAATGGGAAGAAGATAGCAGTGGAGTAAGTACATAGTATAAAGACAACTATAGGGACTTCCCTGGCAGTCCAGTTGTTAAGACTCCATGCTTCCACTGCAGGGGGCACAAGTTGGATCCCTGGTTGGGGAACTAAGATCCCACATGCCGTGCGGTGCTACCAAAAATAAAATGTTTTTTTTTTAATTTGTAGAAAAAATAAAGACAACTATAACTGAATTCATTGCAGAACTTAAATAATAATAATTATTGCTAGCATAACATGACAAGATGAGAAGCACTGCAGAGTTAACTGACCCAGTTCATAGTCCCAGGAAAATCCCATGTGTTGTGTGAAGTATAACAAGGTCAACAGTGGGAGCACTTGTTTAGATGTTCCCAAAAAGGGTAGCCACTATGGACACTGAAACAACAGGAAAACTGGGCTCTGAAGAGGACTCAGCTCAAAAGAGGGAAGAGGTGTGCATGAAGGCAGAGTATTGCCCTGTCAGATGCATACATCTGGCATCTCAAATTTTTCACCACTCTGTGCATGTTCACAAATGACCATGAAAGTGTTGCAGTATTTATTTTAGGTTACAAATAAATTTTAGCCAGTAAATGAATTATCAACTATGAAATTTATGGAATATTTCCACAAACAATGAGGATAGACTGTATATACTAATGGTCTGCAAGATTTGGTCTTCAGATGTCTTCTGTTGGTCCTAATAATGATAATCAATAATATGCTAAACACAGATCACATTCTTCACTTGTTTAAATACTTTTATATTTAAATATTTATATATAAATCTCTTTATATATTTTAAAATTGGAGATTTAATACTTTTAAAATGATGGATTTTAGCTGCTCTTTAAAATTTGGAGGATGTGGCAACAATTAGGTCCCAGCTCCAGTATGGCAGTAAAATCCACTAGACCCAAATAGTGGCTGAACACTTTGGAGGGACAGGGCCTGTGCTCTCCAGTTCCGTCTTTTGAAACACCTGCCTGCTACGTTAACTGACATTGGCCAATGTTGGTGTTGAGTTTGAGATCCCTCCTTTAGAGGTCTTTAGCACAGTCTTGTTTTTCTCCACAAGCAAACAACCTATACCAGTAATTCCAAATCATGCTTGCCTTAGAATTTCCCAGGAGTTGCCATTTCCTGAGGATTCACGCACTGATGGCTGAGCAAGTAAAACTCTTCAACTGAAACACTGCCCTTTACTCTTTGTTCAGGAAGACCTGATTTCCTAGGAAATGTGTCTAATATTATTGGATAAAAAACACTTTTCAACTTACAACTTTACAAATAAATTTCTTAGGCTCCCTTAATTTAGTGAGTTGATACAATTCTGAATAAATTTAGTTCTGCCTCTAGGACAACCAAGTCTTGAAGAGAAAATTCTTCCAATATTATAATTCTAATCCCAGGGAATCCTATGTCATTTCCATTGGTTTGGGTTATTTCAAATACTAACTACACCTCTTATCCTGTTAATACCCAACCCCTTGCACTGTAATTCCAACATTTGAGTGGCCATTGCAAAGTTGTGCTTCGAGCTCAGTTTCTAGGGTAATGATTTTACTTAAAATGTCACTGAGTCTTTGCCTTATGTCTAAAATCCAATATGGTGTTCCCTAAAATGAACACCAATTAGAGCTAAGTCTAAAGTGGCCAATCTGAGCATAGGAAACATTCAAAAGAGATACAAGTCCAACACAAGAAGCCTTAAAATATAATTTAGATATTTATTTTTTTAGGAGGAAGCATCATGAAGTAAAACTATCTTAAAATCCTCTTTAGATATTTCTCCATCTTACTAGAGGTTCATACAAAGCACTGCTTTTAAATACTGCCATCTTCTTTCTTCAGTCTCCCTTTTCAATGCTGGGAGGCTCTTTCGTTGACATCCTTCCTTTTATAAGCAGTAGACAAGAACTACTTTAAAGTCTCACCAACCAATGTACAATATCACTCTGAGCCTCACTCCTCTGAGTCTCATCACACTAATTTTGAAATTTTAAAAATGTACTATGGTTGAATGCCTATCTATTTCCTCCACTACACTGGGAATTATTTTAAGTCAGAGACTATCTCTTTAGTATCTCTTGGGACAAGCTGATAGCAGGTATTCAACATATGTTAAAATTGAATGTCCACTAGTACCAGGTTTTTGTCAGTGGAACACATGTATGTGTTCAGTGGAGATTTTCAACACATGTTGCTTCAATTTATTAGGCAATGGCATGTAAGATTCAGAGAAAGTGGTATCAACTTGAAGACTTGGATTGAAGAAGCTTAAAACTTTTGCAGCCCAGGCAGTTAACCTTGAAGATTGATGGAATATTATTTTTAGAGCATGAAAAAAATATAGGCAGTTGCTTTATTTTTTTAATAGTTATTAATGGTAGCTGTCAGGCATACAATTATTGACTGAAGATGAGTCAGATTGGCCATAAAAAAATGTGTGTCCTGAACACAAACGGAAGAAAAAAGGTCCTGTAATTGTTATAAGCTCACCAAAGAGAGTCTACTAATTAAATAGTAGAGTGTTTACCTGTAACAGCCATTATAGGAAACTAATGAACTTGTTCAAAGGATGCAAACAAGTTCTCACCTGCTCTGTCAGTCAATAATACTGGAAAGAAGCAATTTCCATCACTGTAGGGACTCACAAGTTAATTCAGAAACCACCAGATTTTAATGAGCCTCAAAGCCAACATACTGGGTGGTAAAGTTCAGCCATCAACCTTTTCGTCATATAAAAGTCATTTTTAAAGTATAAAATATGGCATGAAATTGTACAAGTCTCTACATCACTCATTCTATCTAGAAAAGGAAGGGGAGAAAAGAGAAAAAACAGAAAGGTGGTCTGTTTTGCTAGGGCTATACTGCACTCAACAAAAAGCAGAAGAAACTGATTAAAAATGAATGAGTTAATCAAAATCTCATTGTTTACTGTATATTCAATAGTCTTATCAGAAAACATTAACCATGGCACATAATGAGAACAGAGTAAGCAAGAAAGGTCCTTCTGCCCCATGTATACTAGTACATGATATATTAGTACTCTCAAATGTATAGCTGTTTCTATAAAAATATATTGTTTTAGAATAGAAAACTATAAAATTACATTCAAAACAAGTATTTAACACTGAATTATATGAATAGTTGTGTTTACTGTAAAATGAAGTTAGGTAGAACAATTGATTTATAGTTAATTAATATTATGTTCTCTGAGACACTAGTCCACCATCTTCTTGGTCTGCTGGCTTTCCAAATAAAGTCACTATTCCTTTTCCCAGCAACTTTTCTTTTGATTTATTGGCCTGTGGTGCAGGGAGCAGTACTAGCTTAGACTCAGTAACAATATGAATTCTTTCATTTTTTTTCTGATTTTTTGCACTAGCTAGAACCTCCAGTAAAATGATGGATAAAAGTGGTGAGAGAGGACTTCTTTACCTTCTGATTTTAGAGAGAAAACATTTGGACTTTACCCATTAAATAAAATGTTAGTTGTGAATTTTCATAGACATTCTTTATCAGGCTGAGAAAGTTCCATTCTATTCCTAGTTTCCTGACAGTTTTTGATCATAGTAGATGTTGGATTTTGTTAAACTATTTTAGAAAACAACATGAAATAATCATATTAATTTTCTTTTGTAGTTTCTCATTATGCTGAGTTACACTGATTTATTTTCAAATGTTAAACTAACCTTGCAATCCTGGATAAAACCCATTTGGTCATGATGTATTCTTTGTATAATGTTGGATTTGATTTGCTAAGTTTTTGTTAGGAAATTTTTCATCTATATTCATGAGGAAAATTGTTCTGTAGTTTTCTTTTCCAATCTCTCCCATTATGGTTTGGGTATCAGGGTAATTCTGTCCTCATGGAATGAGTTGAGAAGTATTTCATCTTCCTTAATTTTCTGCAAGACTTAGGGCAGAATTAATATTATTTTCACTTGAATGTTTGATTTACTAACGAAGTCTTCTGAGCCTAGAGGATTGTTTGTTTGTTTTTGTGGGAAGGATTTTAACTATAAACAATTCTATTAATAGGTACAGGGCAGCTAAGATTATTCATTTTTTCTTGAATTAATGTTGGTAAACTTCTGTAGTTCATCTAAGTTGTTTAATTGCATTTATCAACAAACAGTTGTTCATAATATTCCTTTACTATCCTTTTAATACCCGTAGAATCTGTACCGATATCACCTCTCTCACTTCTGATTTTGGGAATTTGTCTCATCCCTCTCCCTCTCCCTTTCTCTCCATCTCCCCCTCCCCCATCTTCTGTCCTCTGTCTCTTCTTCTTCTCCTCCTCCTTTTCCTACCCCTCCTCCTCCTTCTCCCCCTTCCCCTCCTCCTTCCCTCCCTCCTTCTTCCCCTCCCCCCTCCCCCTTCCTTCTCCTTCTTCTCCATCTCCTTCTTCTCCTTCTCCTTCCTCTTCTTCTTTTCTTCTCCTCCTCCTCCTCCTCCTTTTTCTTCTTCCTTCTTCCTTCTTCTCTTTCTCTCTCTCTCTCGTATGCCTGGGGTCTTTGCAGAGGTTTATCAATTCGAACTTCTCAAAGAACCAGTTTTGGGTTTCATTGGTTTTCTCTTTTTTGGCTTTCCCCCCCTATTTTATATTTCATTGATTTCTTCTCTCATCTTTGTTATTTCTTTTTGCTTGCCTTGGACTTGACTCTTATCTTCCTCCCTTTTTCAGATAGAAATTGAGGTCCTTGATATATATTTTTGTTTTTTTTCCCTGAAGTTCTGTAGGTTTGGCGTACTCATCGCTCTCTGTTTCACTTGCATACATCTATTTAATTAAATATCTTGAACATCAAAAATGACTTTAGAGAAGAATGCAACATTTGCCCTTCCTGGTTAACCCAGAAATAACTTAAACCTTTTTTTTCCTAGTTTCGAATATTTTCCAGGAGTTTTCTTAATGAGGGGGATGCTATAAATAGGTAACAAAGATGATCCAATCACCCAGAATTCTCAAAAAAAAAAAAAAACCTTTAAAATTTCCCCTTTGTCTATATCAAGATATAAATAAACTTAAGGTAATCCTCTTGATCACTTTCCTAATATTGTTTCTTAGATGGTCCATAAACTTCTTTAAGTTGATTTTCTCATGATTTTGAATAAATTTTATCAATGCTTCCCCATCTTTTATCCTTTTTCTCTTTCTCCTTAGACTTCTTGGACTTCTGTTGTATCAGTTTTATAAGTATATACTGAAGTTAGATTGCTTGGGTTTATGTGATATCTCTATCATTATTCATGGCTGGACCTTAACCTCTTTAGCTAATGCTACATAACACATCACTCAAAGCTTAGTTCTTTAAATAACAATTTATTATTATTTTATCTCTTGATTTCATAAGTCAGGAATTCATTCAGTGCTCCTCTCTGTTCCATGATTTCTGGGGCTTCACCTGGGATGACTTGAGTGACTGGGGGCTGCAATAGCTGGGTGATAGCTGGGGGTCTTCCTTTTCCTCCATGTGTTCTCTACAGATAACTAGCACATGATGGCCTCAGTGGCTCAAGATAACAAGGAAGACATTGCAGTCCTGTTAAAGGCAAGCTTGAAATTGGCATAGTATCAATTCTATAATACTCCATCATCAAAAAAGTCACAGGTTCAAGGAGAAGGGAAACAGACCCCATTACTCTAGGAGTGTCAAAGAATTTGCAGCCCTTTTTAATGCACCTCTATGTGTATCAATAGATACTAGTATTCCTAGACAACTCTGTAATTATGTAACATTGTCATAGTCATTAAATTAAGATGGCTTTTCCTTATAAGCTATCTGGATACCAATACTTTTTAATAAAGGTTAATTGTTGACTGATTATAGAATTTAGCCATGCCTTCTGTTGGAGATTTGAAAAGCATAGTAAAAATTGAAGAGGAAGAAAAATTTGAACATAATCCATCCAGAGGAAGCCACTCTTAGTTTGTAAAGTTTCCGCCAGTGTTTTAGTTTCTTTTTAAACTTTTTTTTCTTATTATAATAGAGATAAATGTTAAAATTTTGATGATAAATGTAAAAGAAAAAAACCCTAGCTTATAAATAATCAAGGATAACATTTTATTATATTCCTTCTTAACCTTTTTTTTACTACACTTATACTATTATGCCTCATTGAAATAATATACAATATTTATATTGTGCTGCTTTTTGTAGTATTTCTAAGCATTTTTCTCCTAACTGAAATACAATTAAACTCTTTCACTTATCAAACATATGTTGAGAGCCTCATATTTCAGACAGTCTTCTAGGTTGTTGGGAAACTTATATTCTAGTGAGGGAAGACAAACAACAAACAAATTAATGAGAAAATATAGGAAGTGATGATTGCTGTAAAACTAAACAGGGTGCTGAGACTAGAATTGGCTGCTTTGGCTGGACAGTCAGGAAAGCTGTCATTTATGAGATGCTATAGAAGTTGTGATCTGAATGATAAGGAGCCAACCATGAAAAGATCTAATAAAAGAGAATCCCAGGAAGAGGAGGCAGCAGATGGAAGTGCCCTGAGGCATTAATGAACTTGGTCTGTTTGAGGAGAAGAAAGAAAGCTATTATGGCTGGAACATGCTGAGCAAGGAGAACAGAAACACATCATGTAGCTGAAGAGTCAGAAAGAGCCAAGACCACATAGGACCTTGGAGACAGGGTAAGGAGACTTAGAATTTTATCACAAGTGCCATAGGGATCCCAAAAGGATTTTAAACAGGGTTTTAATATAACCCAATTCATTTTTTTAACATCTCTCTGGCTACTGTATGAAGAATGAAATATAGGAGGTCCATTGAAGAAGGCAGGAGACTAGTTCAAAGACTATGATAGTAGCCTAGCTGTTGAGTGTTGGAAATAGGGCAACAAGCATTTATGAAAAGTAGTCATACTTCAAATATGATTGGACAATTGACAATACTCCCCTATGCATTGGATCTGGCAGGAGGGAAGGAAATGTAAATGTAATGATTATGAGAACTAGATTATCATAGCATATTTCCATTCTAAATCAATTATCTGTGCATAATATATTTCTATCTTTTCTAGAGCTATATGAATAATAAAGTCATATATTTAAATATCATCTATCTTTAAGGTTCATATGCTCTCATTATTGTTATTTTTTAATGAATTCAACTTCAACTGCTCTGTTGAGAAAGCCGGGAAAGTTAATGTCTTGCAGATGAATGGACTGTCAATGCAGAAACTCACTACCACATAATATTAAAATATATTGTTTTTTTTTTTTAAGAGAAAGACACCAGACTTGGTAAAATGTGACAAATTATAAGCTACTAAAGTAGTGATAGTTAGATTTTAGTGTCATGTGGAAAAAAAAGAGTCAATAATATTTTGCATTTACTATACAATGACCTCGGGTACTTCTTTGCTAGTAGTTGAAGGTTCAAAAGGATTAAGCAGGGGTTTCAGCTTGATCTAGAGAGACATAGTTTTGCACAAGAGAAGAGAGTCCTGAACTCTGTTCACCGGGATTTTACACAATTCTTCTTGTCTATGTGGAATCTCTTAACTACAGAGCTATGACTTAGAAAAGAAGCTCAGAAATCTTTTTTATCAAATCAATTTTTATTGGAGTAGAGTTACTTTACAATATTGTTAGTTTCTTTCAGAAATCATTTTGATCTATGAAAAATTAGCACTCTTTCCCATTCCCAACCAAATCGCAATAGTTCAACACCTGTTGTTAGTCTTTAGGTGTTCATAAATTGCTAGTAGGTCATGATCAAAAAGCCAACTGTTATGCATTCCATTGCAAGAGGCAGAGAAAGCAAATAATAAGAAATTTTCTTTGGCTTTCTCAGCGACAGAGACAAGAAGGCAGGACTGTAAAATTAAAAAGTAAAATGTTGATTTAAATGGCCTCTTTGAACTCTTACGTAAACCTCCTCTAAAGAGTAACTGAACTTTGCATTCCCATCTAAATTTGTTAGTAATCTACCCCCACAAACATGAAATTCCATAATTAACATCAGATTATCAAATGATAGGTAAAGAGCTGCAGAATCATCATGTACTTAGTTTTAGTTTGATTTTTAAAATTCAAGTGAACAAAGAAACATTATTCAATGATTTCTAAGAAATGTGACAAAGTGGGGTGAGAATCCTGAGCCTGCTAGGAATAGCATTACGAACTCAATATCGTTAATAACCCTGTTTTTCTTTTTCTCTTGCAAAATTAAGATAATAATGCAATCATCCTCACATACCTGGTAAAGGTTAAATTTAAAAATATATTTCAGGTGCTTAGCAGGACACCGTGAGTTGTGCTTTTTTGTGTTTGTGATCGCTGTCAGGCACCATTCTTTGCCGAGTGGTGGCGAAAGGTCTGCCAGCAGCTTACATTTTACATCTTAGTCTTTATGAATCCCACTGAAAAATAAGAATGATTCTTCCCGAATGTCTTCATCAAAGGCCCTAGAATTGATCCCATGTGCATGGATTGAGTCATTGAGAACCAGAAACCCTATGTTCTGACTGAGCTGGACAGGACTACATGCTCACCCCTGGAGGTAGGAAGGAAATTCAGAGGCTTCCAAACCCCATGGATTGAGGAGGGTGGGAAGTTGTTTCCTCAGAGAATCATGGGTGTCTGACACAGAACCCCAATTCTACAACTCTAACTCAGTATTCCCTAACTATGCATATTACCTTGAAGAATTTCTAAAGTTCTCTGCATCTCAGGATTCTCAATTGTAATATACTCTACTTCATAAAGTTACTGTGAAATTTTAATGAAATTGTATACATGTACGTTAAACTAACTCACATTGGGCACATGGTAGGTACTAAATACATGTTAATTCTCTCTCTCTGTTCTCTCAGGAGCAATACAGAATAAGCTCAGCATGGACTAATGTTTGAAGACAGCTATAATGTCTTCGCTAATTTTTTTTCACTATTGCAAGCTCAGAGCCATCCGTTGTTTTTCTAATATCTTGGTTTTAAGCTAGTTCATCATTCTGGTCTCTTCGGCCTTTCATCATCCCACTTGAATTGTAGTGCCCAGATCAGAACACAGTATTCTAACTATTCCATCACGAACTTGGTTGTAATTTCCTTTGAGATTGAAAGTGAAAATACTTTCACTGATGACATGAGATTCTGTCACGACAGTGAGTGCAGCATTTTATTTCCGCAGATATTTGAGCCAACTAAAACCCTAGGCTTTCTCCACAAGCTCTGCTGGTAACCTATACTTCTTCTGACCTGTGTCTGTATAATTGCCCTTTGGAGCATAGCCTAGGAAATTTATTCCTATCCAGTGTTATCCTCTTAGACTTTGACAATTATTTATGCTTATTTATTTGATTAGTGACAACATCCTTTTCAGTATGGATCAACCACTCATCGAAGCTTCATGGCATATACAAATTTGACCAGTGTTCCCTGGTATCTTTATTCTCAATTTGAACAAAATCAGGACCAGGAGGTGATGAAGTCCTTCAGCACAGCACACATTTCCTTCTAAGCTGGCAGTGGTCTCATCAACAGCATCCTAGTCATCCAATCAATTTGGAATCCTACTCAAGTACTATTACTAGCCAATATGTATATACGTGTTTATACAGGATTGTGGCAATTAAAATAAGCACAGAAAGTTCTATCCAGTTGCTGAAAACATACAATTTTGTTAATTTTATCATTCAACCAGCATTGCCTTATGCCTTTGTTTGTCACTAAGTTCTTAATATTTCTTTCATAATAGGAGCTTCTTCATGTAGGAATTCATAATGTTAATCAAAGCAGTTAGCATCTAGGCTGTGGAAACAGAGGCACATCTAAGCAACTAAATGTCAGGAAATAAAGGTTATGGCCACTAAGACAGTATGTCAAATAGATTTCAGATAAAATCAATAAAAATCACATGTAGACAAGAGGGCAGAAGAAATTCTGAGTTTCAAGTGATGGCTGTTAATTGATTCTGTTCCCAGTGGAACAACCTGCTGGCCTCACTGCCATGGGGAAGAAAAGGTCATTTATCAAATGTGCCTTCTCCCACAGATAAAGAGGGTTGACTTTCCTGTGTAATATATTGCAATGCAAAGAACTCTGCTGTGAGACCTCTCCAGAATGATGGTACCTTTAACAGCTGGAGGTGTTGAGCATAATGACATGGGGATGTATACCTAAAGACTCCCACTCATAATCCAGAGCAGTGAGGGCAGTGAATCACTTAGAGCACACGAAATATGCTCTAGAAACTTCAGAGCATACTAGAAAGGGAAGACTTGCTGGACAGAGGGCTTGGTCCCTAAAGATGTACAGGTGGGAGAGATGCCACAAAACTGAGCATAACTGATCAAATGACCTTACTTGTACCTCTTAGCCAGGGAGGACTTGGGGAAGTTTGGAGAAATACACATTATCTATCTATCTATATCTATCTATCTATCTATCTATATATGTATATTTGATTAGTATAACCAAAATGCCAACAATGACTATGACTAAGGCTATTTATGGACACTGAGATTGTGAATAATGAGTAATTTTTAAATTTTATGTATCTATTATCTATATCCTTTTAAAATTTCCTATAATCAGCAGGATTTTTTAATCACAAAAATACTCATAAAATGAAACATATGACTTACAAAAATATGGTAGGATTCCCACATGCTCCATTATTCTACATGCTTCATTATCAATCTTCCTATCCAATAGGCAGAATGGTTTAGTCTTGAAAATTCTGCTCAGTGCAAAAGAAACAACCTTTTGAAATGAAGTTGGAAGTAAGGTGTTTTATTTTAGAAGAAGAACAACAATAAACAACAGCTAATAAGGACACTAAGCTATCCTTGCCCACGTCCAAATGCACTGTCTTATTCCCTCTCAAATACCTACTTGCTGTCATGAGCATGCAGTAACTTCCTGACAACAAGCTATGAATCAACTGCTACTGTATACATATAGAAGTGTAACTCCAGCAATACAAAACAGGAAGGGACAAGTAGTAACTAAGTCACACTGGAGTCTTGTCTATGTGGGAGACTGTATGAGGATTATAGATGTGATGAACCCAAAATAATTTCTATTTCTATGAATGCTAATTCCTCAAGACCGGTTCTGAGTTCTATACAAAGCAGCAAATTGCAGAACAGCACAAATTAATAAACTAAAGTTCAAAAAAGAAATAAACAAAAACTCTTAGTTCCACATATTCCCAATATAGTTATAATTATTAACTTGTAACACTTGAACTTTTGAACAAGATTGCTTAGGTTTATTCTGCTTCTTAAGCTTATATTGAAAGAATGTGAGAATAATAAATACTCGCCAAACAAACACGGACATGATTACAAAATGCTTTGGGTGCTCTTTCAGGGCATCACAATACCATTCATTACCAGAACCAAAGACACAGTGTGTGAGCAGACAGCAAAGTTCTGAGTTCATACCCAAAGTCAGGCCAAAGAACATCCAGGCTACTTTTCAGAATGTAAATGACATAGTTAAACATACTGCAAAGGGGAAAGCTCTTCACCAGCTCCATGTCTGCCAAACAAAAAGAAGGAAGGAAGGAAGGAAGGAAGGATGTGCCTTAAATAAGGACTCAGGTGGAAACAGTGATTAAATAGAACTACCCCAGGAAAGTAAGCAGTGTCAGAGACATGTGGGCATTTCAAGTCTTAACTGACATCTTGAATTGCAGCCAAATACAAAGCAAGTATAGTAAGTAGTATAAATTAATGCTGATTCACAGAAATGGAGATTTTTAAAAATTAATAACAAAGTTTTTACGTCTTCTCCCTTCTGCATCTGATCTCTGGAGAAGACATGACCCAAACATTCCAAAATAAGGAGTTACTATTCCTCTAAGAAGTATTTATCATTCCCTACAATTTCCACGTTAGTTTGATAGACTTTGCAGGGGATTTGGAAGACTAAAAGAGAGTTCATATGTACATTAAAGTTGTAAGTCAAGATTCGTTATGATAAATGACCATTTAATAATTCAAAGAACTATAGGAGTTCAAAGGGGAAAGCCACCAATTTCATTCAAAGTGCTTAAAAACGGTGTCATGAAAGAGGTGGCACTGGGCCTAGAACTTAAACAATGGATAGGACTTCAACAGCAAGAAATGAGGGGAAGCTATTTAATTTAGGCAACATGTATGAAATTTCTTCTGTGAAGAAACAGGCGTGAACAGGGCCACTGGCCAAAGGATTTATGAAATAATAAATAGTAGAGTAGGCAGTATTAGAGTGTGAGGGATTTTAAATGGAAGTTTAAGGAGTTTGATATAAAACAGTTGAGTTATTTTGTGTTTTTAGGAAAAGGTTCTGGAATCAAGATCTAGGGAAGTTAATTTGCATTTCATGAGGAATTGAAGAGGAGAGCAATTAGAAGTCACATGACCCTCTAGGAACAGGACTACAAAGAGGAGTGAGGAACGTCGGAACTAGACTTGGGCAGCAAGAATGGATGGGGGAGTGAGGTATAAGAAACCGATTGAGGAGGATCATAGGCCAAAAATGAGAGAATATGAAAAAAAAATCAGAGGGAGGCCTGAATTCTTTGGAGTAATAGTTGGAGCTAATCAGATAAATGACAACTTCTAGAGAAAACATGTAGTAAGACTGGAGAAAGGAAGTTGAGGGAAATTTGGGGGGAGGTTGGGAAGGCAGAGATGAAGTCAATGACGGGGAAGTCAGAAAAATAGAAGCATCACAGTCATGGACTTGGAGAGAAGGCAAAAGTCAAGAAGCAGGTAGTCAATAACATCCAATAAGGCAGAGAAGACAAGAAGGGTGAATAGAGAAAAATACAGCCATCAGATTTCATGAATAGATAATCGCTAACTGTTGAGTAAAGAGTTTTGTATGAACTGTGCTTTGAGGGGGAGGGCAAAGCCCAGAACTCCAGGCAACACTGGTCAAGCCAGGTGTGGGTTCTGAGACTGGCCCAGTGATTACAGCACAGGTAACCTGACAAGGTCCTGTGAGAGGAAAGGGAAATATGCTGAAGAGAGTTGGGATTTCAGAGGCTAAAATGCAGCCAAGCATAGGCAGCAATGTGGAAAATGGACCACAGGGACTAGAGGTGGATGTCTAGCAGAGACCAAAGGAGATGTTGATAGAGATCAATTGTGCAAAATGCAGATTTCAGTTGCATTACTCCTTTTGCAAGTGGTTTAACATTTTCATTCTGGAATATGAGTTTGATCTGAATCTAAGGTGGAGGATGAGGGACCATAAGCAATATGTATAGGTTACAGTTCTGTGAAGTTTTAGAGTGCAGGAAGGGAGAGAGTGAATGATTTGCAATGGCCAAGAATTTTCTTAAAGCTATCTTTTTTATTAAGGTTTTACTTTTAAAAAGAGAAAAAATGTAGTTGAAAGGAAATTATCGTATATGCAAACAAGAGAGGAAATTAACTTCTGAAGCAATATTTAGCTGAGGTCAAAAAAACACGGATTATGATCTAGCACAGAGAGCAGAACTCACCTTGAAAAGGAAAAGGGATTAAAAAGAAAGAATACTGACCAAAGTGTTCTTTGTGGGGAAGGCAGGTGGGAGCAAAAATTTTGAAGCTGAGAGAAAAGAAGTTCAGGTAGCCTTTTGCTTCTCAGTGGAAGTGGATTTTACATCTGCTAAGATTAGTAAGAGACAGGATGGAACTGTTGGCTTGAGGTGAATGGTAAATATGAGGAACAACTTGTCAGGAAACAGAAGTGATGTGAGATGAATAAAATGAGGTGAAGTGAGGTAGCAGGAATTTCAGTGGATGTAGCCAGAAGCACACTGGTTTTTCCCCTCAATGCCTGACAGCCCAGAAATAGCACTGCGTTTGCTCCCGTTTAGTGATTGATCCTTCTGGATTCGCCATTTGACCCTCTTGTGTCTGAACTGTAATCTGCATGACTGCTGCCACTTGGTTTTCTTTTGTGCTTTCCTTTTTACAGTCACATGCTGTGGCTTTATTTTTATCAAAAAAAAAAAAAAAAGGCATTTGACTCAAGAAAACATAAGATTAGAGTGTAAACAAATTGCCCTCCAGAAAGGTAGGGGCACTCTTTCTGTGACCAGTAGCTCAGGAGCAGGCAGGGCCTAAAGGCGCTGAGTGAAGCTGATTCTCAGCCTCTGGCTGCAGTTTTGGGTGAAGTCTCCAGGTACTGGGGAAAGACTCTATTGGCTTGGGTTTAGCAGACCAGGTAGAACCTTATTCTTTTTATGTCAGCTTTGACTGTTGCATGGAATTTCTTTCAGGAATTTCATCCACACCTTTTAATAAGGCTTATGGTTAGACAGCCTCACTTGTGTTTTTAAATCTTCACCAATAGAGTTTCTTTGGTCCTTGGGGGAATGCCCATTGAAGACCATCAGGGCACTGAGGTTCTGTCAACTGTTCTCTTCTCATGAGTACAAATGTGTAAACCCATGTGATGTGGCTTTATTAGCATGAGGAAATTAGCTCCAGCTTGGTAATGAGCTGCCATCTTCCCTGAGACACAAGGGAATATAGATTCATTAGAGAATCATTTGCATTTTTGAGCCATTATTAGGAAAGTTATACAAAGAGAAAAATAAATCTCAGAAGAGACAACAATGCAGGTGAGATATAAGGCCCTTGGATAAAATTTCTGAGACGATCTTAAATTTGTATTTTCAAATAAAATTTAGGCTGGAACTCCAGTTACGACAACAGAAGTATCTTTTGGGTCCTGGTACTCCCACCAAACAACTTACATTGTTTTAGTGCACTTAAAAATGTGGAACATTTCGGGCTTCCTTGGTGGCGCAGTGGTTGAGAGTCCACCTGCCGATGCAGAGGACACGGGTTCGTGCCCCAGTCCGGGAAGATCCCACATGCCGCGGAGCGGCTGGGCCCGTTAGCCATGGCCACTGAGCCTGCGCATCCGGAGCCTGTGCTCTGCAACGGGAGAGGCCAGAGGCCCGCGTACCACCAAAAAAAAAAAAAAAAGTGTGGAACATTTCACAAATATTTTCAGGAAGGTATTATTATATATATTTTACTGGTGAAAAGTTGAAATCTAGAATGGCTAAGTGGCTTGCCCAAGTTTCCATGACTCTTAAGTTGTAGAGCCAGCATGAAGAAGGGACAGTCGAATTTCCACTTGAATCTATAACAAAGTCATGGGTAGAATTCTGCAATCACCTTACTGGTCACTGTCCAGGCAGAGTAGGTCACAAGTCAGAGATGTGGATTCTAGTTTCAGTTATGTTCCTAGTGAGGTATGTAATCCTAGGAAAGTCATTTTTCTCCCTAGACACCAACTTCAGTTTCAGTTAAAGAAATAAGAAAAGAAAGGAAGGAAGGGAGGGAGGGAGGGAGGGAAAGAAAGAGAGAGAGAGAGAAACAGAGAGAAGGAAAGAAAGAAAGAGAGAGAGAGAGAAAGAGAGAGAGGGAGGAAAGAAAGAAGAAAGAAGGAAGGAGGGAGGAAGAAAGAAGAAGAAAAAAAGAGACTAAACTAAAAGCTACTTCATTTAAGAACAAAAAATGGAAAAAGGAAATTAACTTGCCCTCCAATTACCTAGAACCCTCCTCCAAAGAACCAGAGTCACTTCTGATATCTTCTTCACTGACAGTGGATTTGAAATGAAAGGACAGTGAAGCTGGATGCCTTCCACCTCACTTCCAAGGTTTTCCAAATGGAAGATCACATCCATGGTTGGGCTGGCACACACAGCCACCAGTCCACAATAAAGTTCTCCACCTGCTCTCAATGATCACTCACACTCTGTGGCTGTTACCAGTGGCCTTAGAAAGAATCCCCCAGGATGGGAAAAACTTCTCTGACAGAAAGGAAGAAAATGAGAATTCTTGATGAAATTCCTCAGGATCTGCTGTTCAGGGATCCACCATGAACAAGAGGCTTGGAGGAAGGAGATGGGACAAGAGATTGTCACCTGAGAAAATATCTCTGGTTATTAACAAGCTTGAAGGAAGTTTCCCAGGAGGGGACAGATTTCACTAAGGGAGAAGATAAGCCAGCAGCCAGGAGAGTAGAAAGTAGCTCTCAGAACAACCACCACCTTACAGGAGAAATATTAGATGATTTTATCCTAGTAAGGCCATTTCCCTCTCTTCCTGAGACAGAATGGTGAGTTCAGGATGGCACAGAACCACCACCTGCCCAGTTACGTAGAGCAAAGAGTGTGAGAGGCTAAGACATGTTTTCCATGTGACAATCGTCTTCCCTGGGAAGGAAATCATAGCCAAGGGGAACAAAAAGAACAGACAGAACTATCCTGTGAGCCTCCACAGGGAACCACCTCTTGTAGGCTTATGCGGTCACAGGTCTTAAAATGAAAAGTCAGATGTAACGTGATTGATGATGTCCTCAGCCCAGTTTTATTAAAAAATAAAATGAGAGGATGAGAGGTGCTTTCCGTGACCAGTGAGGAAATAGAAACAGACTAACCTCATAGTGTGTAAGATAAATAATATCCAGAAGATGAGGGTGAGGAGGACCCAGATTACAAAACTGTATATTCTTAATATGATACCAAGGTCGCAATGCGGTCAGGCAGTACAGGATTACTTCCCAGGGGGTGACAGTTAAGGAAGACATTTTGACTGAAAATGCACAATTCAAGAGTTAAAGGGATGATGAAACTTACTATTGGGATATCCATCCATCAGCCAATTAACCAATGAAATGTCCTTCATTCTAGATATCCCTTCCACACTTTATTTCCTTACTATGATGTTCTCAGCAGTTGGGGAATCTTAACACACTGTCCATCAGCTTGTAGATGGACTCCAATCTTCAGGCTTTTCTTTTCTAGGTAGCAATTGATTGCCCAAGAGTCCAGAGCTTAAAATATTACCTTCACCCTGTCTCATATAATTCTTCTGCCCTGTTGTGCATTTTCCTGACCTCATGCTGCAGCTGCAGAGCCAAACTTGTCCACAGAACTCTGCTGCTACCGCTTGGCCAGCCCCACAGCCAGATGGACATCTTCCAGCCTGCACCATGTGCTCCTTGAGCTTAGGGGCGCGGACTAACAGGTAAAGGTCAACTTGTTCCAATTGATTCTCTGATTTCCTGAACGTGGACATCCCAGAGAAGGAGTCAGCATCTGGCAGAGATCCAAAGAAATCTGTAACAGCCATGTGCAGGCCAGCAGTCAGGGCAGATTGCTGAGGTTATGACCACAAGACCTGGACTCAGCCCCTGATCAGACCAGGGAGGAACTGCTGCTTCTCCAGTCATCCACCCCGAGTCGGATCCTTCTCCCAAGGTCTGACATCCGGCCCTGCTAGATCCCTGTGCACCGTCTGGGAAACAATGAGCAGCAGAAAAGCAGACACTTCTTCCCCATGCGTTTCTCCTAATAAACACTCTTCCAGAAAGCCTGGTGCATGCCTTCAGGTCATTAGCTTCAGTTTCTTCAACAAAACTCTGTTTTAATTAGTTCCAAGGATTTTGAAATATTTTTAGGTTATGACATAAAGTCAAAATAACAATGGATAGCAACAAAATAATTAATGATGGGTCAAACTTTGAATCACTTGGTGAAGGAATCAGCAGAACACATGAGAAGTTCCCGTCTTTGGGTCTTTGTTTTCCAGCTGTAGAAAGCTCTGTTTGTCATCTAGTGATCAAAGGGAGCAATCTCACTTCTTACTCTACCTGTCAAAGATTTCTCTGATAATTTTCTTTAAAATGAAATGTTGAAAAGATTTTAGTACAATTTCAGTTTTATTTTCATTTTCCTTTTTTAACACTTGCAGACAAGAGAATTGTAACTAATACTTGAGGTCCCAAGAATTCATGTATCAATTTTCCCAGCTCCTCTGGAACCCATGCTTGATTGGAGTGAAGCAGCTGGATAGTAGGTAAGTGAAGTTGTGGTCAAGCCAGGTCGGTAATGATTGCATACATCCAGGAACGGTGCTTTATCTGGGATCTTGGAAACTACATTGTGGATGGAGAGAAAGCCAGAAATCCAACATCCAGAGGCTAACCCAAGCTGGAAACAATGAGACTATCCAGATATTACCAAAGAGAAAACGAGGGAGATTGGAGCACGGACTGCATCAGATAGGATTTCTACTGTTTTCTGTTATCTCCATTCCTAATGAGTTTGATTGCTCCAAGCACTATTTTTTTTTTTTAGGAGATGTTGGGGGTAGGAGTTTATTAATTTTTTTTATTTATTTATATTTGCTGTGTTGGGTCTTCGTTTCTGTGTGAGGGCTTTCTCTAGTTGTGGCAAGAGGGGGCCACTCTTCATCACGGTGCACGGGCCTCTCACTATCGCGGCCTCTCTTGTTGAGGAGCACAGGCTCCAGGCGCGCAGGCTCGGTAGTTGTGGCTCACGGGCCTAGTTGCTCCGTGGCATGTGGGATCCTCCCAGACAAGGGCTCGAACCCGTGTCCCCTGCATTAGCAGGCAGATTCTCAACCACTGCGCCACCAGGGAAGCCTGATTCAAGCACTTTTATAGCAACTCTGTCTGAGGATCATTGCTCCCTATCTCCACTGCCAGGCCTCATGTTAGGGTCAAGAATGGGGAAAGTTAGGAGCATACCTTGCATGGTACACGGCAGACTTGATGTAATCTCAGTAGCAACAACATGCAAAACTCCAAGCAGAGAGGCAGGCAGGCATCAGGGAGATTTACCAGTAGACAAAAGGCAGGTCCAGAACATGGATGAAGGTCTTGGGGAGTGTTGTAGTTGAAGAAAGATGCTCAGTCCAGCCTCCTTAGGAGATACTCCTTTCTCTAGGGAGCATCAGGTTACCAGGTAGGGAACAAAGGACCAATTCAGATAAGGAGGAGAAGATGGTTGGTAGGCTTAATAATGCTCCTCCCAAAGAGGTCCACCTCCAAATTCCCAGGACCTATGAATATACTACCCTCCATGGCAAAAGGAAATTTGCAGACATCCTTAAATTAAAGATCTGGAGATGAGAAGATTAGCCTGGATCTTCCTGGTGGGCCCAATGTAATCACAAGCGTTTCTATCAGAGGAAGGAAGGAGGGTTTGAGGCAGAGGATATGTGATGCTGGAAGCAGAGGTTGAGGGTTGGGGAGAGGGAAGGATGGAGGGAGAGGGAGGAAAAGAGAGAGAGAGAGATTGATTTGAACATGCTAGACTCTGCTGGCTTTGAAGATGGAAGAAGGAGGCTATAAGCCAAGGAATACAAGTGGCCTCTAGAAGCTGGAAAAGGCAAGGAAACAGATTGTCTCCTAGAGCCTTCAGAAGAAACGCAACCCTGCTGATATCTGACATCTTGATTTTAGCCCACTGAGACCTGTTTTGGACTTCTGACCTCCAGAACTATAAGATAATAAGTTGTATTGTTTTAAGCCATCAATTTTGTGGTAATTTGCTACAGCAGCAGTGGGAAACTAATATAAATGGGTATATCTGTGTTCTTATAAATATGGTAGAATAGGGTTCAAGGGTTGTTGGTTGCAAGGTTGCCTAGAAATCTTCATAGCAACACTGAGATGGTGTCAAGCTGCCAAACTCTAGAACCAACTCTCCATATATTTTTTCTACCTAGAGATTCAATTGGTCCCCAAACCTGGTGGGATGCTGAACAGAAGGTTTGGGAATTAGTGGAACCATAGACAAAAACCAACTTAGTCATCTCAATACTCGGAGTGTTCCTTTACACTCATTCATTCTTTTCCTCATCCTCTTTTCATTCATTGAACAAACACTTAGTGAGCCAGGCTGCTAAGTGCTGGGCCTGAATAAGCTAAGAATAAGATGGCTAAGGTTTCTGACTTCCAGGAGCTGTGAGTCATGTCCTATAGAGCTAGTGTGACACCTTTCTCTGGGAGGGATGTTATCCTCACCCTTTTCTTCTTGGAATTGTATACACATGCCAAAACAGCAAAAGAGAGATGCCCTGTAGACACCAAACATGCACGTGAGAAAGGCAGGTTAAATACAGTGATGAAAGCAGAATTTCATGATCTGAGTACTGATTCCTGAAATCCCCACCATGAAAAAAAAATGAGGAAGGGCTATAAAATGATGTGAGCGAGAAGCAAAATAACATGGACACTCAGGTTTTTAAAAAATTTTCTCCTTCAGAGGCCCTGGAATCAACAAGAATCCCCTGTTGGGAGGCTGCAAAGTAAAATATACTGTTTGTAGCCTTAGGGAAAAACTATAGGACTGTATCAGGGACTTCACCAAGCAGACTGAAAGAGGGCAACTGTGAAACTTGAACCATCTTGAGCAGAATGGAGATTCTCAAAGTAGCTGGAGAATCATCCAGGAAGAATATTCAACCTCCAACTATAGGCTGGATATTAGGATCCAACATGAAAGAATGCAATGGAAGAAATAAAAGCACAGTTTCTCCAAAACGCTCTAAAGGAAGAAGACAGGAGGGCAGGGCTAGGCAAACTTTCTAGAAGGGCTAAATAGTAAATATTTTAGTGTTTTCAGGCCACAATGTCTCTGTCGCAACTACTCACTTCCACCATTGTGGTGGGAGAGCAGCTCCAGGTAATATATAAGTGAATGGGTGTGGCTGTGGACCAATAAAGTTTTATTTACAAAACCAGACAACAGGCCACATTTTACTCACTGGCTGTAGTTTGCCAACCTCTGCAATAGATATAGCTCTTTTTGCAATAAATTTAAAACTCAAAGATCAACCCAAATGTGTGACATGTGCTACTATCCCTTGCTGCCATACTTATGGCAAAATTTCTCTATGATGTTGAGCAAGTGACTTTAGTCAGCCTCTGTTTTCGCATCTTGTAACAGTAGCTACACCATAAGATTATTGTGAAGATCGAATGAAGTGGTGTACTAAAACAGGACCATGCCTGACTCAGACTAAATAAATAATAGATAGCAGCTATTGTTGTTGCCCTGGTCATTACCAACAATTAATTATTACACTCTGCTAATCAATAATTGTGCTCTTTCCACTGCTACAGGTGTCATTATCAATTGATCTACTCTGGTACTAAAATTCAAGCCCTGTATCAGTTCTGTTGTCTTTTTTTGTGAACTATTCAAAATTCTACACCTCCTCCTTCTTGTGTCACACCAGCTCGTTTTCTTGCCTTTTTAGCTAACTTTAAAAGCTTTGAAAAGCCAAGGTAGTTATATAATAGCTTGAAGGACACAGCAGGCTATAACCAGTGTTCTAACAGTTTTGTTCTGATTTAAAAATAAGCCTGAGATGGGAAATAAAGACCTCAACAGAAATAGTCTGTGAGGACAGGAAGAAGGTAAACAAGCTATTTCCAGTAGCTAGAGAGCAAAACAAGGGCTAGAGAAACAGGCCCAGGGACTCCAGGCCCAGGGCATTTCTGATGGTGATCATGACATCACAGGAATGCCGTCTTCCTTTTACATTTTCTGTAAGCCTCTGTATAGACTCTGATAAACCATTACAGATAGGACACAGGCATGCAGGGGGAGGAAGATGCTGCCTTTTGAAGTTATTAGTCTTTCTGGCACAGAAAAAGAGAATGACAGGAATGTCTTCTCATTACATATGTAAAATTCTTTTCAGGCCTTTGGATTCCATCTTCTTAAAACCCAAGACTGGGTGTAGAAAACCAAGGAATAAACCTAATTTGGGAAGTCAGTGTTCACCTAGTGCGTGTGCCCAGAAGCTCCTCCTCTTCTGTTTCCCCCACACGGGCCACACACTCCACCAACAGGGGACATTCCAGGCGTGTGGTTAGAGCTGACTGACCGCTGGAGGGAAAAGCTCGAGCTTCATCTCTGGGGGTGTCTAGATATCTGATGTTTGATTCTTGGCCAAGATGAGAGCAATGGGTTTTATAATGTGCTGTTTAGAATTTCTCGCCCCAAAAAAGAAATAGTAATTATGTGATGGGATAAAGGTGTTAGCTAACGCTAAGGTCATACTCATTTTGCAATGTACAAGTGTGTCAAATCAACACATCATACACCTTAAACTTATTCAATGTTATATGTCAATTATATCCCAATAAAGCTGGAAACCACTACCACTGACAACAAAAATATATACAAGGAGGAGGAAAACAATATCCCAAACTCTCCTGGAGACCACCCCATCCCAGCCCCACATTCAGCACACTACAGTCTTCCTGGACCACGTGGATAACCTTGTGAACTTGAATTCATGTGAGGCACAGAACTGCGAGTAGAATTCGCAGGGGAGAATCTCTTTGTTCACCCAGAGCTAAAGCAATAAAGGTATCTTTCTTTGGTACTTTCACCAAGTCTAACATATTTTAATGCTTTCATTGGTGATCAGTTCTAACATTTTCCAATTTACAATGTGGTACATTTTGACCCATGAATTATTTCATAAATATATGAAGATGTTCCACTTCTCTCAAAATCAAGGAGAAAATAAAAACGAAATATCATCTAATTTCCTTCTAATGGGTAGAAAATAGTTTGGGTGGCATGTGGAGCTGAAGAAATTCATACACAGCTGGTGAAAAGGTAAATTTATGCAACCATTTTCAAGAACAATTTTGAAATTCCTAGTAAAGCCAAAGATGAGAGGCACAAAATCTATGTGTTAACAGTTCCAATTCTAGAATGTTTCCAGAAAACATGCTCACTCAGGTGCACAAAGATGTTTGCCTCAATCTTTGTAATCACAGAAAAAAGTACACAACTGAATATGGACTACAACTTATTCTTGCAACAGATACTACAGATTACTTAAAATGAATCAACTATAGCTGTGCACATCGACAAACGACTCAAAAATAATTACAAGTGAGGATAAAATAGAAAATATGTGCATCCTATGACACAATTTATGTAATATTTAAGTTCCCCCAAATACAGATAGGAACATTAAAAATGATATGAAAGGATTCAATTTCGCTTCCAACTTAGAACCATCTAGAGTGAGCCAACTCTGCACCCGTAACTAATCACACAGAATACTCACTTCTAGTTAGTCTGCATATACGTAGCTTCCCCAGCCAACAGCCTTCAATCAGAGCATGGCTGAAGCTTTTTTTTGTTCCACTATAGAGTTTGCCTACTGCTCTGCCTGCATTTGAGTCCCTGACAAAACACAAGTGATGGAAGCTGACTCCCTAGCAAGCTCTGAATAAATAACTTTTGCAAGTTTTCCAAAAAAATTCAGAATAGTTATTATTCAACATAGAGATGCAGAAGGACTTTAGACAAGTATCACAAAATGTTAATATAAGCTAAATCATACATATTGAATGAAGTTGATACACTGATAACCAATGAGGCACTAAGGCAAAAGATATAGACAGCAGTAGCCATTCCTGGGCCCACACATTGCTTCAGTTCCTTTTTTTGGTCTCATCCTGGAAGCTGGATTACAGAATATACTCCTGTTATCACTCTAAAAACTCCTCTTTGTGTTTTAAGCTAGGTTGAGTTGAATTTCTGTCATTGGCAACCAAAAATACTTCTAAGTAATCTTGAAAGCACTGGAGGTTTTAGAAAATTCTCCTTTCCTGCAACCAACATGCATTCTGACCACGCTGGTATGCCTGTTTGGGAGTGGCATATTCTGCTACTCTTCATTGGCATACAACCTCTGAGTTGTCCTATTGCTTCAGGATTCCTGTGCAAGTTTCTAAGGAGGATGAAGGATGTCAGAGACTTGAAGATCTAAACTCAATTATAAGCAGACAAGATCCAGCTTGGCCAAAAGCAGAAGTAAGACATGTCAGCTTATGAGGGGTCTATGGGCACAACTGTCTCCCCTTCCTGGGAGAAGAATCAAATGCCTGCCTGGCTAAGGCCCCCTCCAGTCACCACGTCATTGGTGTGTCCCCAGGTCCAAGGGAAAAATAAGCCCCCTGCAGTTTCCAATGAAACCAAGTCCTGAAGAGTGTCTGGAATTCTGTACAAGCTTCTGCTCCAGGTGATGGAGCAGCCTCTGAACTATTCTTATCAATCAGACCTTTATTTGGGCATCACCCCAGGTAAAACAAAACTGTCTGAGTGAGGCTATGCCCCCCTTCATTCTCTAATGTCCCTTTGGTCAGACTGTCCTCTTAAAACACCCACCTTCACCTCCTAAGTACCACTGTATTGTAACCCTGCTTGCTTATGTTTCCGTCCAGTAACATCATAACAACAGGTATCTTTTAGTTACACCTTTGAATTGGGTATTTCTGCTCCCAGTACAGGTAATGAACATAAGATTCCCAAAGTAGCTTTTATTGTCTCTCTATATCCAGTATTTTACAACTCTTATCTCAGAATGATTTTGCAGATGTGATGGTGAATTTTATGTGTCTACCTGACTGGGCGAGGGGATGCCCAGATTGCTGGTAAAACGTTATTTCTTGGTGGGTCTCTGTGGGTGTTTCCAGAGGGATTAGCATTTGACTGAGTAGACTGTGTCAAGGAGCTCACCGTCCCCAGTGTGGGCGGGCATCATCCAGTCCACAGAGGGTCCAAATAGAACAAACAGGCAGAGGAAGGATGAATTTGCTCTCTCGCTTGAACTGGGACATCAACCTTCTCCTGCCCTCATACGTGGGAACTCCTGGCTCTCGGGCTTTCAGACTCAACTCAGGACTTATACAACTGTCTCCCCACATCCCCCATTCTCACGCCCTACAACTCAGACTGAATTTCACTACTGACTTTCCTGCAGACAGCAGATCATGAGACTTCTCAGCCTCCATAACCACGTGAGCCAATTCCTATAATAAGTCATATATATTCCTATAATAAGTCATATATATATATATGTTGGTTCTGTTTCTCCAGAAAACCCTGCTTAACACAGCATAAAAATCTTCATTTTTAAGAAGAAAGTACTATTTTAGAGTACTTTTGTTTTGTCATGGTTTCTTTATTTGTAGTCCATTTAGTCTCATAGTTTCGCTCTGTCTGTAACTGGGTTCAAGAAAATTTGTCATATCATTTGCATGTGCTGTTATCTGAAAACGCACTCCTCTTTGTTTCATATTTTTCTATGGTTTTCAACGTGTCTGCAGAGTTGATTGCTTTTCCCAAAAACAACGTGGGATTTTTAGAAACCTTATCATTCAATTTTTCTCAAGCATATCGCCCATATTTCATGTAAGTTATTTCAAATGGCTTTTACAACATGCATAAAATAATTCATGCAGAATGTTTTTCTAAGTAGGTTCTCAGCAAATTGGAGGATAGGGAAAATGAAAGCACGAACATACGTTACAGATACGACTACAATTTTATCACTGCACATCATTTAGGGGAAATTCTTGGCCAAAAATCAGGGAAAGGGGTTGTTCTTCTCCTTCCTGGCCCTAAATTGATTAATTAGTTAATTTTGAAAAGCAGGGAATGGAAAAAAACTCAAAGAGTTAAGCATGAGTCACAGGGTTTTTGACAAAGTTTTTTTTGATTGAAGATAATATTGACTAATAATCAGGTATTGGCCACACTGTTTTCTCAGCCCTCTGTGGTTTCATTCCCTGATTATTCTGCACATCTGGGCAAAACTGGAGGCCCTCGCCACACTCCAGTGCACATGTCTCCACGGGGAGGGAGGACAGAAGAGGTGTGTGTGCCGCCAGCCGCAAGGTCACAATCAGGACTGTGTTTCTTCCTTACAAAATGGCCTCTCTCCCTCTTCCACACCCTCAATCATTCAGGGTAATGACACCCACTTACAAATTTCCCTTCCTATTTAGGATGCTGAAAAACTATCTACACCAGCTCTCTAGTTCAAAATTAGTACGAAATAGTAAGTATACAGAAATTCTCACTATACAGTAGGAGACATAAAGAATGATGACTATTTCATTCTTTTAATTCTTTGCTTTAGTTAAATTAATTGAACTAAAGCCAAAGACCTGGCACACCCCTGACCTCAGTCCTTCCTCTCAATGGCTGCGGTAGTCTTCAGGTTACATTAAATTCCTGCATTTGACCAAGTCAACTGTCTATCGGGTCTGACAAAAATCACAGTCCTAGTAAAATAATGACATTCAGCTTGAAAATGACAAAGATCCCAGTTTTCAGCCATGGTACAGTCACCCTAACAGCTCAGAGAATACCATTCACAAGTTGTATTTCAACAGGTTACTAATTTGTATACAATTTCTGATTTGGGGTTGTTTGTTAAATTTCCAACGCTACAGCCTCCCCAGTTTCAATTAACTTTTTAACTTATTGCCAGAAAAGAATGTTTAATTTCAGAATAAAATTATCTAAAGTGAAGTGAATCCAAGTTTATCTCCACTCAGAGGGTCCAAGAATGATGTTCTTGGCTCTAACCATCTATGACCCACACACCAAGGAGTTGTAGAAAGGTACTTCTTTCTTCAGCCAATAATAAAGTGAGTACTACTAATCAGGACCCCTATATCTTAAGAGATGTGGCCCTAAAAAGCCACTGACAGTAATAGTTGCTTAAATTGCCATACACAAGTTTTGATGCATTGTAAGAATTTTCTAGCCTTTTCCTTCACTGTCAGTGATCCATGAAAAGTCATATATATTCTTACAGTCTGCAATGATTAAGACTATAAATTTAATAAAAATAAAGTAAGTGAGAAGGATAAAAAGTCACCTGACATTTCCGACAGTCCTACCTTGATATTGTAAATTTTCAACCAGTCCTCACTACTGTACGCACATTTGCATCTCTGTGAATATGATAAACTTCGAAGGCAGAATTTTGCTCACACGTCTGTTCTTCCTCTGTATACCTGAAAATTAATTTAAATGACTCATTTTAAAATATTGCTTTCCCCTTTTCTAAGCCTCCAAAATAAAGTTTTATTATTATTATGTATACAGTTTCAGCTGAGGTGGCTTTTTGACAACTAATTATTATAGTATTATTATAATCTGATTATTAATTAATATGATATTTTTGAATAGCCTTATCTACCACTATAACAAAATGTTATCTGGCCTTGGCATTGTAAACCATGGCTGTAGTTATACCATTGTTTTTATTCCCCTCACCATCTTCAGTATCCGGAATATTGTACTCTGCTAATAGAAAGATTAAATTTACACTCACATTCATATTTTGCTAGATGCACCTCATATACTTAATTAATATGTTCACACACCAATCATCCAAAATACATTGTAGTAAATATTGCTGATGCCTTACCTACATCCCCGTGAGCCTTACATAAAGGTCTTTTAACTGCCTAAGTGCTTTCCCTTGAAGAGGAGGGCTCTCTTCCCTTTCCAGAGTAAGTCAGAAGTACCAGAAAATTTAAGCTTCCTCCACTACTCAGGAACAACCCTCAACAATACTTGATGGAGATGGGTGTATAAAAATCCCAACTCCCTACCTCATGGATGGAGAAAAGACTGAGGCACATGTTACACACAGACTCCCAGAGTTCTGCCATACGATTAAGCTCCAATTAAAAAACAGTTGTACTGGGCCTTCCCTGGCTGTCCATTTAGGGTTCTGTGCTTCCACTGCAAAGGGCATGGGTTCCATCCCTGGTTGGGGAACTAAGATCCTGCATGCCACATGGCATGACCACATAAAATAAAATAAAATACCTGTTTGAGTCTTTGTCTAAAAAAAACCTCACTTGTCAGTGCACCTTTTTTGGCTGCCCTAGCTTCCTTGGCTCACTTCCCAGTCCCCTACAGCTGTCTTGGGATTATCTGCCAGATAAATGCTTTAATTTAAATTTTTGTCTCAAGGGTTGATTCTGGGGAACCCAAACTGACACAAATGGCCTAGAGTCTATATAGGTGGCAACTGTTGTTAACATTTGTGGGAAGGATGAGGGGATATACATCGCCATAAATCTTTCATTAAAAACATAATTTCAAAAGATTCTATCTGTGGAGCCAATTCAAACTACCATAAGTTTTCCACAGAGAAGTTAAGCTGAAATTCACAATGTCTAGACTCTGTATTGATTTAGTGTAGTGGGAAAAATCAGACAATCAATCACTTGAATTGGTTGATAAATTCGGAGAAAACAATGTAACTGGAGACCTAAGAAGACACACTGTAAGAATAAAGATAGAGGTCCAGTATACAGCAAGAGGTCTCAATTTTAAAATCTGGATCTGCTAATTAATCTTGAAGATTTTACCTGCTAGAAGTTCTGGAAAAAAAGAATGTATTTATCTATTTTTACACACTAATTTATAGCTTTACTATATGCAGAAATTATTTTCACAATCCTTTTTGCCCTAAAAAATTGTATAGATATTGTATCATCTTCATCTGATTATGTATATAAATATATTTTAACAGAGAAATATGATGCTTCAATTTTTATATTTCCATGGTAAATAAGCTATTTATTTCTGTCTATATTCTTGGGTTTTTTTTAATCCTAAGGGATGGATGGATGGTAAAATTGTCAATCAGTGAGTATATTTTAATGATTTTAGCTTTATATTTGGGGATTCTCTTCAATGTGAAAGTTTAAGTTGTTGAGAATTTTCTTGCATAACTTATTTGACCATTGCTTCTTTGCATCACATCATTTATTATTTCATCATCTTCTCTTTATATCATGTATTTTAGATCTCCTGTTCTTTTTATATGTATATAAAAATTTGTATATACATTTTAGTTTTCTATTCTCCAAGTCTTTTATCCTTTTATTCATGATTTCATGTCTTTATCATTTTCTTCTGAATTCTTGAAGAAGTTATTAATCCCAACTTGAAAATTGCTAATGTGGATTTCTGAAGTCAAAGACCACTGATTTAGTTTCTGTGTTGTCTCTTCTTCAACCCAAGAGGGGAAATGCAGGGCAAAAGAAGGGAATCAGAGACAGACAGTCTGTTCAAACAGGGGCTCTTAACCCTAAGGTTGTCTATGGTTTGAATTCACGGTTGTCCATGAACAGGGGAAAAATTTACTGCTAATAAAACTTAACAACCTTTCCATCATTTATAACCAGAGTACAGTTAGCAATGCCTGTGAGTTTTTTCAACAACAGAAAGTTAGCTATGTTAATGTCAAATACCTGTTGCTACATATCAAAAAATCATTTCCACCTTCACTACTTTGAAATTATAGGCATCATTTATCAACTCTCCACATTAATGTAATTCTAATCAAAATGTCAGAAAGGTTGCTTGTGGAACATGAAAACTGATGCTGAAATACATACAGTAGACTGAGGGCCAAGAGTAGTCACAAATATTTTGAATAAGAAAAATAAAGAGCACAAATCCTCTCCTAGATTCTAAAAATATTTTTGTAGTTTTGTGGCTTCATTTGCCTGCCTAACTGGATCAAACCAGAACCATGAATTCAATCTGGTTAATCTTTCCTATTCTCTTGGGTGTTGGAAAAACTAAATTTTTTCCAGATCACAAAAGGCAAAATTCATGCTTCCAGAACCAATTGTAAAGCTACCACCAGCTCCCAAAAGTACTAATATGAAATACTAAGAAGTCTCAGAAAACTAATTATTGGGCATGCTTGACTAAAGTAGAATTTTTTCTTATTTGAAATAACTGTCCTCTATGTCTCCACTTTATATTAAGTAATCCAAGAACTAGAGGATATGTCAACCCTTCCTGTCAAGGTTAACCAGTAAGGTGTCAATTTTTTCTCTTAAAGAGGGTCTAATATTTTAGGCTATGCTTATATTATACTTGGTTTTTCAAGAATCCTAGGAATTACAGAGTTTATGTTAAAATACACACATATAGGGCTTCCCCGGTGGCATAGTGATTGAGAGTCCACCTGCCAATGCAGGGGACACGGGTTCATGCCCCGGTCTGGGAAGATCCCACATGCCGCAGAGTGGCTAGGCCCATAAGCCATGGCCACTGAGCCTGCGCGTCCGGAGCCTGTGCTCCGCAATGGGAGAGGCCGCAACAGTGAGAGGCCCGCGTACCACAAAAAAACAAAAACAAAAAAACCCCACACATATACACACAAACACAAATGCACATATACAAAATGTTTAAATGATCACTTTTGTATATATGTATCCTTTTATGTAACCCAATTATTAGCAAACCCCTGCTTGCATTGAGCCCCCAATTACACAGCTTGTGAATTATTCTCCCCTAATTGTAACTCCTCTAATCATAACTCTCCCCAAGGAATTTCAATACCACGGATATGCTGCATCTTGTACACACTCTCTGCAAAGTCCCCAGAACTTGCTTTCTCCTCATCTCTCTCCAACTTCCACACATGTGTGCTGTCTCAATTTTGCCCATATCAACTTGCACAGGGAACCAAATCTTCACTGTTCTCTACCAAACAAACTTGGATAAAATATTTTAAAGGTTTAGTAATTTTACCATTTATTCACACACATTACTATGGGTAGGAGTCCATCAAATACCACACGACCTCCTACCAACTCAACTCTTTCAAGCCCTTCTCAAAAGCTTTGACCCCAGCATACAGACACGCTATTTCAAGTGAACTGATCAAGCCATCTTCCTAACAAGGGTGATTTTCTCACTGTAAGAAACTCTTATACCACCTGGTAAAAAATATAATATTCTTCACTTTTTGTACACAAATATCGGGTCATAGAAAGAGAGCGAAATACATAGCACGTAACATTTCACTCATAAATCGTAATACTGGTAACTTTAAATGTTACAGCGATTTGACCAAAACCACTCAGTACCAAAGTGAGCAACCAGGACTGAACATCAGCATGTGTATTCTTTAGCTCTGATTCTCTACATTATATCACACACTTTTTGTATGTGTTATTGAAATATTTTTCAGTGAAATGCAAACTTGAAGTGCTAAAAGAAACAAAATTCATCAGTGTTCGTTAGTCCTCCTGAATCTTTCCGTGATCAATAAGTAAAATGGTTTGCTTCATAAATAATTTATAATTGGAAGTGAACAAGGCAGTGTTAGATACCAACTCCACTAGGTATAGTCCTAAACATGTTTATAGTCTCTTTCTTCCAAGAGATAGGAAATAATAATGTGTGAATAAAGGATCAAAACTACGAAACGATGCATTGAATACTGCCAGCAGGAGTCCAAGCAGCAGCGCACGGGTTCAAATACACACGGAAACAAGTCAAGCTGTGAGGCTATTGGGACAGAATTCTGGGGCACCACACCAAAACGCTCAGAATAAAATTCTGGCTAACCATTCAACTATTTTATACAATGTACTCAAATATCTGGCTATTTGATTTTTTTTGTCTTGTTTTGTCTTAATAAACTGTATTTAATAGGTTTTACTTTGTAGAACAGTTTTAGGTTCACAGCAACATTGAGAGGAGAGCACAGCGATTCCCTATACACCCTCTGTGTCCATATATGCACAGCCTTCCCCGTTATCAACATCACCCACCAGAAAATGATGAATCTACAATACTAACACATTGTTATCATCCAAAGGCCATAGTTTACATGAGGGTTTACTTGGGGTAAACCCTACTATGGGTTTTGACAAATGTATAATGACATGTATTCACCATTACAGTATCATACAGAATAGTTTCACTGCCCCCCAAATCTTCTGTGCTCCATCTTATTCATCCCCCCTCCTTCCTCCCCAGAAATCCCTGGAAACCACTGATCTTTTTAGTGTCCCCAGAGTTTTGCCTTTTTCAGAATGTCATATAGTTGGAATCACACAGTATGTAACCTTTTCAGATTGACTTCTTTCACTTAGTAACATGTATTTAAGTTTCCTCCATGTCTTTTCATGGACTGATAGCTCTTTTTGTGTGTGCTGAATAATATTCCATGGTTTGGAGATATCAGTTTATATACCCATTCATCCACTGAAGGACATCTTTGTTGCTTCCAAGTTTGGGCAATTATGAATAAAGAACTATGAATAAAGCAATTATAAACATTTATGTAGAGGTTTTAAGTGGCTTCAATGGCTTAAGTTTCAACTCATTTGAATAAATACCAAGGAATATGCTGAATAGTATGATAAGAATATGATTGGTTTTGTACAAAACTACCAAATCGTCTTCCGAAGTGGCCGTACCATTTTGTATTCCCACCAGCAATAAATGAGGGTTCCTGTTCCCCATCCTTACCAGCACTGTGATGTCAGTGTTCTGGATTTTGGCCATTCTAATAGGCGTGTAGTGGCATCTCATTGTTTTAATTTGTATTTCCCTAATTACATACGATGTGGACCATTTTTTCTTTTTTTTTTTTTTTTTTTTGCCATCTGTGTATCTTCTTTGGTGAGGTGTCTGTTCAGGTCTTTTGCCTATTTTTTAGTCAGGTTGTTCATTTTCTTATGTTGAATTGTAAGAATTCTTTGTATATATTTCATAACAGTCCTTTATCAGATATGTTTTTGCAAATATTGTCTTCCAGTCTGTGGCTTGTCTTTCTCATTCTCTTGATGCTACTTGACGCTGTCAAAATAAAACATCTGGATGATTGACTAACATTTTTTCTTTCTCAAATATCTGGGTGTGTTTACATGTTGGTACTGACTATATTACAGATAAGCTAAACTAACTTTAGGTTCTTTTTTCTTATTGCATATTCAAAGAATACAATGCATTTGGGGGTAGGAGAGGAAGAAGAGGCTTTGGTGTAAGACAGCTTCAGCCAAACTTTACTTCACTATTGGCTCCCTATAGAGCACTTTTTGATTTTCTTCCCCTAATCATAACATGAAATGAAATTTTAATATCATAGGTATGCTGTATATCTATTTATGTACTGTACATATATCTGTGTTTTATACATAAAAAGAGCAAGGGGTTTTTTTTGCCTTTGCATGAAAAAAAATTGTTACCACCCTGAGAAAAACACTATTCCTATTGAAAATGTACAGTTCCATGTTTTTAGAGAAAGTTTTTTTAGCTGTTATATGTGGTTCTAATACACATGTGTGATAATAAATAAAATTTTGAGGTGTTTATGGATAAATTTATAAAGATGTTTTACTTGTCATTTAAAAGATATTTTAAATATCATTCTTAAATTTTGCCACTGTGAGCATAAGCAATCTATCTAATCCACTCTACTAGGGGAGAAAAATAATTGACAAGTTTATAGTACCAATTTGTGGAACCTAGTTTTCTCTCTTACTTGATTTTCCACCAATACCTTAACTGACTCAAAAGCAAGGAAATAAACCAAACTCTATGTGATTTGCCCATGGAAGGAAGGGTCATATCCTTAACACAGAAAAGTTAGCCCCTGATGCAAGGAGAGATGTGAAAACCTAAAGAAGTTCAAGAATAGATGGAGTCTATTCCGCTGCCTATGGAGTCAGGGAAGCTGACCGATGACTTAAGAGAGAAGCAGAGACCCATCCAAGTGAAGCAGCTGGATGTAAATCAGTCAGATTTTGAATCCAAGATATCTTGATATTCAGTCTCCAGACCTAAATCATTTTGATACTATGCAATTACATATAGCAGCATGGAGACAGAAAAATATTACAACTCATGTGCATATTTTTACCTCTTCATCTCACTTAGAACAGACAGCAAAATTCCTAAGCATATTACAAATTATTAGAGTTTCACTTGCATTTGGTTAAAGCTCACAGCTGGTTTTGTTGTTGCTGCTGTTGTTTCTTTTTAATTTCTGGAAATAAAACACCAGATATTATTAAGAGGCACTTTGAAATTTTTACAGATAAATGTTATGAATCTGTCTAATAATCCTTCTGTGTTATGAATAGATCAACTTCTACCTTTGAAGATTCTATAAGAGATTTTGCAATATCTCTGACTCTTCATTGATTTCCTTGGCATGTGACAGAAAATTTTCTGGGAATGCATTACTTTTTAATTTTTATGTAGTCTCACTGGTATAATTTTAAGACTTTTTGAAAATAAAGATAAAATTTAATTAAAAATTCCACCATATGTGGTCTAACAGTGCAGATAATCCAACTGATATTTACTCAGGACTTTGCACAGTTAAAGCATTTGTGAAGGTAATGACAATTATGTTGGAACACACTCCTCTCTCTGACTAGAAAATTTGTGTAGAAATTGATTGTAAGATGCAACCAAATACCAGAAACATTAAAATGTCTTAGATTCAAAGAACTGCAACATATCTTTGAACACTGACTCTATTTCAATTGTTATGAGCTCTCTTGCAGGAACATATAGTTTATTCATTCCTGGGCCTCTGTTCTTTGTCCTCCTTACCTGTTATCTTCTGTTATTATTATCTTTTCTCTTTATCCTCTATTTTGTGGTGGTGGGAGATGTTCAATAAAATCCTTGAGTATGGTTCATCTCTTCTAGTTTTATTGAATCATATTAGATACAGAACAGATATGGGTGAAAGAGATTCTCACAGGCAATATTCAAAATAATAGTATATTTTTATGCTTTATGTCCTCCAGCTGAAGAGAAAAATAAATAAAAGGAAAACAAAACAAAACAAACAAACAAAAAACCAGCCCAACAACAGTAGCAGTCTAGAGCAACAATGGAAGACAGTGTGCCACATACAAGCTGGAGAGCCAGTCCAAATTTCCTTTTCCTTCTTTTCTAAGAGTTGTGACTGGTTTCATATTTTGTATGGTTCTATTTAATTAATTTCCTGTCTCGGAATATCATGTATTCTTTTTTGTTTCATTCTTTCAGCGGTTGCCACAGGATTTACAATATATATTATTAAATAATCTAAGTGTACCTTCAAAGTACACTCCACAGTTTCTTGTTTGGTATGGTTACCTTAAAACAGAGTATTCTGGAATCTTCCCTCCTGTCTCTTGTGATACTACTTTTGTTTGCTTCACTCATCCACATGATTTAATCCCCTAAAGCACTGTTACCAGTGTCATTGTAAACAAACTGCTATATTTTAGACCAATTAAGAAGAATAAAAATATTTTTAACCTTCATCAATTCCTTCTTTGATGCCCTTCCTCTTTTTTTAAATAGTCAAGTTTCCAAGCTATATTATTTATCTCCTCCCTGAAGAACTTCTTTTAACATTTCTCATAAGGTTGGTCTCCTAGTAATTAATTTGTTTGCCAGAGAAACCCTTTATTTATCCTTTACTTTTTAAAGACAGTATCACTGGGCATAGATTTCTAGGTTGGCAAGTTTTTTGTTTTTTTCTTTCAACACTTTAAAGATTTTACTCCACTCTTCTCTCGCTTGCATGGTTTCTGATGAGAGGTCTGCTGTAATCCTTACCCTTGTTCTCTACAGAGAAGGTATTTTTTCCCCTTTTGCTTCCTTCAAGACTTTATCTTTGATTCTCTACAATTTGAACCTGATATGCCAAGGTGGGGATTTTTCTTTTGTGTTTACCTTGCTTATTGTTCTCTGAGCTTCCTGGATTTGTGGTTTTATGTGTGTCATTAATTTGTAAAGTTCTCAGTTTTTATTACCTCAAATATTTCTTTGCCCAATTTCTCTTTTTTCTCCTGTTGGTATCCCAATTAGGTATATTTCATAGACATATACCTGATAATGTCCCACTATTCTTAAATGTTTTGTTCTGGGATTTTTTTCCCTTCTCTTTTTCTCTTTGCATTTCACAGTTTGAGAAGTTTCCATTGACCTATTTTCAATCCTTTCCTGAGTCTACTGATAATTCGAACATCTATCTAGGTCTGTTTGATTTCTTTTTCTCTTCAGATTGTATTTTTTTCTTGCCTTTTGAAATCCTTTGTAATTTTCTGTTGAAAGCAGGACATTTGTGTCTTTAATAGCTACTGAGGTTAAACAGGCCTTTTGTGTGAGGATTTAGTTAATCTGATTAGGAATTAGGCTGTGCTTGATGTTTGTTTGACTATAGGCTTGAAATTCCTCTAATGACCTTGTTTTTTTCTCCCACATTGGCTGTGGGGCTTCCCTTCATTCTACTCCTCTGAGAGAGCCTTTGTCTTGCAGCTCTTTCAGCTAGACTCCACTGTTATTACACTGGAGACTGGTTTGCATGGTGGTGGAGTGTAACAGAAGGGAAGCTTTCTATAATCTGATTAAGTCTCAGTATTTAAGTGGGCCTGTGTCTCCGAGTGAGGCCTTTCCAAGTGTTTCTGTCCCTCTCTAGAACTATCCCTCTTTCCTGCTGACCTGCTTCTCCATTCCCTGGTCACCACTGCTCCAAATCTATTTCTTTGAAATCCTGTACCCTGTTGATGTTGTTTGTAACCACTTAGGTGAGGCAAGAAGTCTGGAACCACCTCCAGCAGGGCAGTAATCTCTTCCCTTATACACTCCCCGAGCTGGGATAAAGTATCGGTATTGCCCTCTGGTGAATTAGTTTTCCCTATAGAATAAGCCTTGGTTATGGAGAAGAAACGGGAAGATTACACAGTGGCTACTTTCCCTTTCCTTGTGGCAAGACGGTGAGGGGATTTTTTCTTGAATCCTCAGCCTGAGAACCTGGTAGCCTTCATGGTGAAAAAGCACATCAAAGTATGAGATCCCCCCAGGATTTTCTTCAGTGGTGCCTCACTTTCCAAGAAGTCCACACTCAGCCTCCAGCAGTTCTCCAAATAACTACGGGTTCTACCATTTATAACAAGGAGGATCACCTTCTGTTCAAGGGAAACAGATGTGTGTCACTGGATATGCCTGTCCCTCCAGATTTCAGGGTGGTGGTTTGTCCTGCAAATTCACTTCTCTGATGGGTCCAAGAACAGGCACTGATTGTCCATTTTTCCAGCTTTCCTTTGTTGTGAGGATGGGCGTGATGAACTCCAAGATCTCTACCTGTTGGAGCTGAAACTGGAAATGGAATGATTGGTTTCATATCATTTGGCAAATTTTACAGCTTTATTTCACTTTTTCTAGGATTGCAGGTTTCCCAGCAACAGTAAACAGTACAATGAAGTACAATCTGGAAATATGAATGTTCCACGAAAGATCTGACTACCAAAAAGTATCAAAATTGTCCAGAAAATTAAGCTGTGTCAACCATTTTAAGAACCGATAAGAGAAAGGGAATTTTGATTTTATTTTTTATGGATCATACATACTGGAAGTAATGCTTGAAAGCACAGTATTTAGTTAAGAAAGTTGATTCCATTTTAGCACTGTAGATTCTGTAAGAAATTGTCAACTTCCATCACTAATTCAACTTTTTGCAGAAATTAGGCTCCTAATTGACTGAAATAAGGGTTTAAATTCCAGTTTGAGGTTTTAGTTTTCATTTTGATACTTCTTTATTTCAACCAACTCATTTTCAAATCTTCATTCATTTTCTTCTTTCACATCGTGAAGGATACCAGTCTTCTGAAATGCTTCCTTATCCCTTCATCCTTCATTAGATCCTTCTTAGGAGTATATTCTTCTTGAGTTTTCCAGATGGTATTCCCAGATTCTTTGGTTGCACTCTTTTGTTTGCTTCATAGTCTCTATGTTTCTTTCTTTGTTTTTGCTATTGTTTTCTTTAATTAGCCTCAAACAAAGCAAGATTCATTTAGATACAGAGGGCACTTATTCCACAGAGGGTTTTGGAACACTTTGGCTTTGCCCTCTGCCCAGTTATAGAATAGTAGGATCATTGTTTCACACCTCAGCTCTGAGAACATGTCTGGGGTCAGACTGCGTGGATCTGAGTCCTAGATGCTGTAGTGTGTCCTGGGTAAGTTCCATAAGGCAGGTGTGCCTCACTTTCCTCAACTGTAAAAGGAAGATAATAATTGGCCCTATACCTAAGGTTGCTTACAGGATGATATGAGATAATGTATGCTAAACACTTAGAACCATGCCTGGCACACAGTAAGTACTCAAAAAATGTTAGCTATTATTATTATCTAGCAACCAAAGCCAGGACTGTTGGAGCAGACTGTGCCAGATATGCAGGTGATAAGAGGTGTCTGCACCCTGTGCTGACCACCCCTACTCCTGGTGTGACCCACTCATGCAGGAAATGGATAGAGGGATGAGTCTAATCCTCTTTTTCTAACAAGCTTTCACCTTCTACATCTGTGTTGCACTAAGGGGGTACGCCTCCTTCCCCGTTACCTGGCTTTGACTGATACTCCCCACATATAGAATAACTAAAAAACTGGTATTTTCACATTTACATCTACCAAAAATATTGCTATCTCTGTCTCATGTATGAAGATTTTACTGTGCAGGCTATAACTGTCTACCTTCTCCCAATTTTCCCACTTCTATGATTTTAAAAGTAGTTTCCTTTCTTCCTTTCCTCAGATGTTCTCAGACTTGTCATTTTTTTCTCAAGTCAGTTCAGTTCAGATCTATCTGCTTCATAGCAAGTAGGAATTTTGCCCATATTCTGCAATAAACTTATACTTGGGCCCTTGATCTAGGTGTGGTTATGTGTTTTCACTTTGTTGTTATGGTTATTCATTTGGAGATATTTTAGTGGAAGTTGGAAAAGCCTGCACTGCCATATGCCTTTAAAAGCAGAATTTTAACTTATATTTTTTAAAAACAGTATAAAGAAAATATAAAAATTTAAAGTAATTTCTCTGTACATGCTCTTAATATATTTCAATAATTCAGGTATTGGAAATGAAAGAATTTTTTCCAGAACTTTTACGTGATCTGTTAAAAAATAATTCCTAGAACTCCATCAGTTACGGCACTAAGACTACTCCTATACATTTTTCATTGTGTTATAAGGGTTTCCAGTGTTTATTTGTATCTTTTTAAGCCTAAAATTAGACTTTGTATTTTATTCTCAAATTATTCTACAGATGAGAAATATAGGAGGTTAAGTAACCTTTCCAAAGGTTACACATAACCAGTTAAAGGCAAAGTCAGAACTAAAACCCAGGTCTCCTTGAGTCACTTTTATTAGAACTTGCTGAAATCCAATTATATATACTAATTTTAATTTAATATTTTCTTTTGATCTTAAATCACTCTATGAGTCCCATAAAAGGAAAATTAGCATTTGTTCTATGTAGTTTGAATTCTCAGCTTCTTTATGCTCAATCTTAAATTCTGATTTCACACTGAAAGACCTAATTTGTGCTAATATAGTTCTGTTTGCAGGACAAGCTAACCTAACCGTGTAAACCATCTGGTTCTAATGGTGTCACCTGCCTCGTTTATCCCAGATAAGATTCAGGATTCCCAGCTATCAAGTGTAGACCCTCTACCTCCACCTTCCTCTCAGATGAGAACCTGAAGGCCAGTACCAGTCTCGACATGACTGGTATGGAATGAAATTTCTGCTCATTATATTTTATTTCTCCCCTCATTTTAATGTAAATTACCCTGCATTCAGAATGAACTCCCAAAAGATGCTTCCTTGTGACTGTCTATATTCTTATAATGGATCCTAAGTTATCATCCACTAACGCATTGAGCTTTGAAGATGGAGACAAGAGTGCATATATCCAATAATAAGTTGGAAAAAAATTCTATTGCCCTTCTGCGAGATAAGTTTAAAGCTCACAAGTGCAAGAGTAAGAATATACAAAGGTAAAATATGTCCTCCCACTAGCTAGATGAAACGCAAGGGCCCATTAAACTCAGAGCCATAAGAAGGAAAATGCAAAGGGCCCTTTCTCTCTTCTTTTATTTTGGCAGCTTCAGCAACATGATGTTTGCTGGCATATTTAGTACCAGCTGATTCACTCTCATTCAAACTTCCTCTTTACATCTTACTTTTAACTGATACCTACTCCAGTTTCCTAGTAAGAAATGTTTTGTTGTGTTTAGAGTAAATTAATAAGATGACTAACTTACTAATGAAATAAAACTACACATATCAGTAGTTTCTGAGATCGGGCTTTGAAATCACGTTTTTGAGGGATTAGACTGCTCTAATAGAGTATGAAATGGAATAAAAATAATGTATGTCATAAAAAGTGTTAGCATAAACCATAGAAAGAGGCTGTTGGATTGATTTGTTGGGGCTGTAGTTACCTCAAGCTGGGAAATAAAACCAAATGGGTCAGTACCACTCAAGCACACTGGGCCAAACAACTGGCAATGACAAAAACAGGTCCTTCATATTCAGAGAGCCACTTAAATCAGGTAACCCATCGTGTGAAATGTTCCATGTTATTGGGTTGGCCAAAAAGTGCCTTCAGTTTTTAAGTAAAATAAAAGACACATTTTTCATTTTCACCAAGAACTTTATTGAAAAACGTATTCACCCTTTTGTTCCACTACCTTCTGCCATTTTTCAGGCAACTTCGTAATTCCACCTTCCCAAAACTTTTTATCTTTTTTGAGCAAAGAACTGTTCCAGGTGCCTTTTACCGTCTTCTAGGAATTGAAATTTTTTCCATTAAGAGAATTTTGTAAAGACCCAAATAAATGGAAATCTGAAGATGCAATGTCTGGTGAATACGGCAGATGAATCAGAACTTCCCAGACAGGCTGTAACAGTTTTTGCCTGGCCATCAAAGAAACATGAGGTCTTGCATTATCCTGATGGAAGAGTATGCATTTTCTGTTGACTAATTCTGGACGCTTATCGTCGAGTGCTGCTTTCAGTTGGTCTAATTGGGAGCAGTACTTGCTGGAATTAATAGTTTGGTTTTCCAGAAGGAGCTCATAATAGAGGACTCCCTTCCAATCCCACCATATACACAACATCACCTTCTTTGGATGACGACTGGCCTTTGGTGTGTTTGGTGGTGGTTCATTTCACTTGCCCCATGACCTCTTCCATTCCACATTATTGTACAGTATCCGCTTTTTACCACGTATCACAATTTGTTTTAAAAACGTAACTTTTTCACTATGTTTAAGTAGAGAATCACATGTGGAAATACGGTCAAGAAGGTTTTTTTCCCTTACGTGGAACCCAAACATCAAAGCGATTAACATAACCAAGCTGGTGCAAATGATTTTCAACGCTTGATTTGGATATTTTAAGTATGTAGGCTATCTCCCGCGTGGTATAACATTGATTGTTCTCAGTTAATGTCTTGATTTGATCTCTATCAACTTCAACTGGTCTACCAGACTGTGGAGCATCGTGCAGCAAGAAATCTCCAGCACGAAACTTCGCAAACAACTTTTGACACATTCAATCAGTCACAGCACCTTCTCCATACACTGCACAAATCTTTTTGTGTGTTTCAGTTGCATTTTTACCTTTCTTGAAATAATAAAGTATAATATGCCAAAAATGTTGCTTTTTTTCTTCCATCTTCAATACTAAAATGGCTACACAATTCACCAATTTTGATGTCTTTTTAAAAATGCACCCTGATATGACAGCTGTCACATACAGTCTAACAAAATTGCTTTGAATGAAGTTAAAGACAACTGAATGCTACTAGAGCCATCTTACGGAAAAAAATGAACAAAACTTTTGGCCAACCCAATAGTATTTTATCTAACTGAAAGAAAATTTCTTGACCCTTAAAAAGTACTATCAATAGGTGTAATATTCATTGCACAAGCAATATCTATCCCCTCCTCTCCCTTCCAGCAAACCCCAGACTGTTGCTTTGGAAAGCCATCTCTCTCCATAGGAACTGCAACTATGTGGTCTGACGGGATATTTACCCTACCTACCCCTTTCTCCAGGTGTGAACGAATCCTCCTTGTCACAGTGATAGGATCAGAGACAGGAACTTAACCAGGCCTGGGTTAATTAGCACAATGCATTTATCCTAGGTTAGCAGACACAAAAATCTCTTATCCCATGTTTGGAAGAAGAAAATATTTTTTTTTCTCTTGCTTTTATAGATTAGTATATATAAGGTAGGGACATTTTGCTACCAAGAGGGTAAAGCCATCACATGGAGAAAGTAATTGACAAACTACAGCAGAAAAATGGAACTGAAGTCCTTATCAAACTATACTTGAAGCCTGTCCTTCCAGTGGAGTCCTTTCAATTACATTTCCATATAATTTAAGGTAGTTTGTATTTGGTTTTCTCTTATTTGTAACTAAAAACTTCTTACCTGATACAATGAGGCAAATAAAAATGAAAAAAATAAAGAATGAAGTTAAATACACGAGATCTGTTTTTTAGTGTCTTTGTACCATGATTATAAAGGAAAGTAATCTGGTGTCTAATAGCATTTTCAATGTAAACCATTACATTTGAAGTGAAGAGTATTTTGTTAATGCAGAGAAAATCCACTATAAAATTAAGTTTAAGAAAGCAATAAGGGAGTAAGAAAACTTGCAATTTCTAAGCTCACTGAAGGGAAAGTAATATCCATTTCCATTTTCTCAATTTTTCCTCATTATATTTGATTTGTTAGCAATGGAGGAGGCTCCATTTTTCAACCGCTGTGCAAGCTTTATGCCACTACATGGCGTATACGGAAGTTAGTATTCTGATGTTGGTAATAAAGTGCAACCCACAAGAACACCTATGTAATAGTTAAATTGCCCTGACATTGTGAAATTTCTTTTCTGCTGGGTGCTAAGTTCAGATATCACATTCGTCAAATGGTATAATCATCTTCTCGCCTGAAGACAAGAGCCCAGGGAACTTCACAAATGCCATCCAGCACTTAGCCAGCAAAACCTGCTGAAGCTTAAGGTGGCCAAAAGTCAGGCCCTGTGAAAGAAATGTGAGCAATCATTCTTTTTTTAAATTAGCTGAAAAACTCAAATGTTTTGGTTCATCAGCATAAAGAGACAGTTGGATTTATAGCCTAATTTGAAAACTTCCTCAAAATGAAGAAAGCAGAGTCTTGGATTGAAATGTGTAAGCCTTTCAAACTTGAGCAAGTAGTTAATCTCCTTAGACCTCTTTTTTTTTTTTTAATCTGTAAAACTGGGATATTAGTATCTACCCAATAGAGTAGTTATGAGGATAAAATAACATCTTATAATGTGTTTCTAAAATAAGGAAAGCTTATCTGAAACTTCAATATAGATCTATGGTTAAAACATTTCACATGAACAGGAAACTACATTTATTACAACTCTTCTAGATAGAACATAATGTTCTAGGAAGAAGGTAGATTGTTCATTGTTTATTCTCAGTATTGTCAAGACTCTTGGGTTTTTTGTTTGTTTGCTTTTTGAGGTCCATCTTTTGGACATTTTGTTGCCTGTGAGAAGGAAGTTCAGAGAGAGAAGTTAAGGCAGCAACAGCTACCTCTATCCAAGCCCCAGGCCCCTGGCTGAGGCCTGATATGTGCTGAATGTCATCTCTGTTGCTGACAACCTGAGCTCCTAAGTCTATGAACATTAGGCCTATATTTCTAGTAATCAGCTCTGTCGACCTGTGCTGGAGAACCACTTGGGATTATCCACAGCTAAACCCCAAATCACCTCTGAATACAGACTGACTGACTCACCAAGTTTTCCTTTTTCCCACAGGTCCTTCAGACTCAGCCAATAATCCTTTCCTCTTTCATGCTTCCAGTACTCACTCTACTCCTTGGAGCTTGTGGAAGATATGGCAGCGCTCACCAAAGATTCCTCCACTGTCCTACATTCCCAGGCCTTGTGGCTGGGTAGCCACATGTGACTAGTTCTGATCACTGGCTCAGGGGAGGTGATGACACGTGTCACTTCCAGTTCAGAGCACTGAACTGATGGTACGTGACTCCTACATTCCCATTCCTCCACTGTGGCTGCCAGCTACATTCCAGATGGTACAATCTCCACCAGCCTGGGCTCCTAAGTAACTACATAGAGCAGAGCCCCCAACAAACTTACAACGGGCATGCAGCCTAAGTGAGGAAAAAATGTTTATGTTTTAGATGAGTGGCATATTGAGATTTGTTATTCCAGCATAATCTAACCTATTGTAATTAATTCAGGGCTTTTCATTTGAAACGTGAGAAACTTATTCAAGACATCCTCTTCTTAACTGCTCCCAAAAGCAGATACAGAGGCTATTTTCATTTTAGGGAATATAATACTAATCATTATATAAGTAATAATTAAATATTGGTTAAGTTGAACTACAGAGATAGAAAAGCACTGGATGAATATAGGAAATCTAAAATAACAGATATAATTTGCAAGAAGAGGAATAGATGTTTCTCTCTGGGGTTCAATGAAGAGAACCACAAAAAAGGGAGGGAAGTTGGAAGAAACAGGGAAGTGCTGGAGGAGATAACTAAACTAAGACCAGATTATGATTAGCCTTGAGTGTCAGAGTAAAGAGCTAGCCTTGGTAATGGAAATACATTCATGAATTATGAGGCCATTTGACATTAAGCAACAGAAGGCTGAGGCTACAATGGATTAAAGAAATAGGAATGTATTATTTTTCATATGATAAGAATTCTTCAAGCAGTTAGTTCACGTCTTGTGCAGTTAGTTCATGTCTAGCTTCTCAAAGACATCAGTAAGGACCCAGGCTCCTTTTGTTTTTCTGTTCTGTCATCCTGACCATGTATCTTTTGTCCTCATGCTCTCAAGATAGCTGCTACTCTCCAGACAGCCAATCCTCAAGCCAGCCTGAGACGTTATTGTTTTTGTTTTATAAATCAATATTCACTTGTATTTACCTAAACATTTATATTTTCTGTGGCTCTTCATTATTTCCTGCATTTCTGTGGATTCAGCAGCTTACAGTCATCCTGAATGAAAGATTCCTTTTAGTATTTCTTTTAGTATAGGTCTCTTTACAATGATTTCTCTCAATTTTGGTCTGTCTAAAGATTTCAACTAAATTTTTAAAGGCTATGTTTTTTCTGGGTAGAAAATTTTTAGTTGCCATAATTTTCCTTTAGTACTTTAAATATTTAATTCCATTTTCTTCTGGCTTCCACAGTTTCTGCTGAAAAATCAACTATCAATCTTACTTTTGTTTCATCAAAGTTTTGGGTTTTTTTTAATCTCCAACTGCCTTGTCTACTTATAAGACTTTTTTCTTTGTTTTTGGTTTTCAGCAGTTCGACTATGATATGCCTAAGTGTGACGGCATTCTTTGTGTTTCTCTTGTTTGAGGTTTGCAGCACTTCTTTCTTTTTCTTTTTTTTTTTTTTTGCGGTACGCAGGCCTCTCACCGCTGTGGCCTCTCCTGTTGCGGAGCACAGGCTCCGGACGCGCAGGCCCAGCAGCCATGGCTCACGGGCCCAGCCGCTCCGCGGTATGTGGGATCTTCCCAGACTGGGGCACGAACCCGTGTCCCCTGCATCAGCAGGCGGACTCTCAACCACTGCACCACCAGGGAAGTCCTGCAGCACTTCTTGAATCTATAATCTCAGCCATTTCTAATATTACTTCTGTAACATTTTTTTCCTCTCTTCTGAGACTCCACTAACTGTGTTAGATCTTTTTACAGTGTCTCATAAAACTCTTACACATTTTCTGTATTGTTCATCCTTTTTGTTCTCCATATTTCTATTAACCTGCCTTCGGGTTCACTTATCCCATCTTATTCTGTGTCAAAGTTTGATCATAAACCCATATATTGAGTTCTTGAGTTATTGCATTATTCATTTCTAAAATTTCAAACTGATTTTTTAAAAAAATACCAATTCTTTGGTGAATTCTTCATCCTTACCTCTCTACATATTTCCCCACAAATTAATCGTAAGAATTTTAAAATCCTTCTCTCTTTGATGAGCTATTCTAACACTATAAAAACTGAACACTAAATATATCTTCATATAATATCAAATTTCTACCATGTAATAACAAATTCATATTTCTTAAGAATCAGAAATAAGAGATCATTTTTCTTGAAAATCTCCATTGTTAAACCCATATCTAATAGGTTATATTTCTTTTTTAATGCTTACATCAATATTTTTCCTTTCCTTTTATTCTTTTTACAAAGAAGATAGCTTTTATTAAACTATAAGAGGCTCTGCAGCAACAGGGAAGAAAAAAAAGCAGTAGTTTAGAGGATCATTTAACAAAAGCATTCCAACTTTTAAAATAATCCATATAAAACTGACATAAATGTCAAGGAAGCTGACATTAGTTCTTTTAAGGCAGACTTAGAGCATTTAAACTAAACCTTAATATATACAATTTTATTTTCTCTGTTAATACAATGTTTAAGTATCTATGACACAATTTGTGGTTTTCATACTGCAATCTGTATATTTTACAAGTTTTCTGAGTGTAGAAAAAGCTCAAATACTAAAAAATAAGGAAGAAAATAAGGGTTCCGGTAAAGATTGACTTGGTTTTTGAAAAAAAGATTTTAGTTTCTTTATTACTTCCAATAATTTTTTAACTGATTAGTAAAAATGAATCATTTTCACATTTCAAGTAACTGAAAATGAATCATCAACTAAAAGGAGAACAGCAAAGATTTTCCTTTCCATCATGACTTCAGGGACACAAGTTCCTGTCCACTGAGATTCTAGTGAGATCTCCGAAGATCTGAGAGGGGGGCTCATCAATGTTAATGACTACTCTGCAACCAAACAATACATGCACAAGGCACGGATAAGCTATTCTATTAGTGTAATTTGGCACTCAGCCCTATAATCAGTTTAGCACAAACAAGTAGTTCTTTTAAGTCAATCATACAGTCAGATTCCCTGGGACAGTCATAAGAAAGAATAGTTCTAATTCCAAATGACCACTGGGTAATCAAAAAAGAAATAACAAGCCCAAGTGGAGTCATCTGTCCCCCACAACAGCACAACAAGACTTAATTGCAGTTTCAATCTCTCCCAGAAATGTGACCTTTGAAACAGTCAATCAGAAATATCCTGATCCACACTAATGAGGTAATTTGTATGATAAAGACCGCCCCCCCACACCTTTCCCTCAGAAGATGGCCTGGCCTGAAACAACCCTTTCTTTTCTTTTGCTGATACCTTCTTGCCCTACTCCCTTTTTTTTTTTTTTTTAGGTATGCAAGCCTCTCACTGTTGTGGCCTCTCCCGTTGCGGAGCACAGGCTCCGGACGCGCAGGCTCAGTGGCCATGGCTCACGGGCCCAGCCGCTCCGCGGCATGTGAGATCTTCCCGGACCGGGGCATGAACCCGTGACCCTGCATCGGCAGGTGGACTCTCAACCACTGCGCCACCAGGGAAGCCTGCCCTACCCTTTTACTGCCTATAAAACCCTTCCATTTTGTACAACCCCTCGGAGTGCCCTTCTAGTAGCTAGATCAGACACTGCCTTAATCATGAATCTTTCAATAAACCAATTAGATCTTCAAATTTCCTCCACTGAATTTTGTTTTTTAACATAACTTACCATCCTCTCTATTGCTTCATCTACAGAAATCTTTGGTAACTAGAATAAATAATTGTGTTATTATTTATGATGTTTTAAAATGCTTTTAAAATGACTACGAATCAAAAGAAATGTGATTTTGAAATGTTTCACTAAACTCTTTTCAAAGTGTTTTCCATTGTGTTACTGCTAAACAGAGACCATGAAATGATTCAATATTATCTCACAGGGGATTCTGTGTATTATTGAAAAACGTAACTTGAAACCTGTTCAGTATAAGAAAACAAAAATTAACACAATTACTTTAATTGTATATAATGTCTTCTCAGGTTCAGTCTCACAATTATACTATTTACGTATTTTGAGTTCTACTTTATTTTACTTAACAATTTATCATAATTACTTCCACTGTCATCATAATCATTCCTTTTAGTGAATGGGTAACTCCATTGAATTGATGTACCAGATTGACATTAGCAGTTCCCTTTGTTGGAATCAAAATTATTCACATATTTGTATAAATGTTCTTCCGATGCTTATTTTCATGTACAGAGCTTCCCTCAAACCTGTAGGGTAGAGCTCCCAAAGGATCAGCCTTTAGTTCTTTTCTCTTTTCTATTTACATTTACTCCCTTGATGAGCTCATCTCATCTCACGCCTTTTAACGTCAAATGTGTGTCAATAACTTCCAAATTTGCATCACCAGCCAAAGATCCAACTCCCAAACTCCATGCTTTTATACCCAACTGCCTATTCATGTCTCCATTTAGATATCTAAAAAAATCTCAAACCCAGTGTATCCAAAACAGAACTCCTGGTTGCCGCTTGAAAAATCTTCTCCACATGCAAATTTTTTCATCTCAGCTGGTGCAAAATCATTTCAGACAACAATTTTGGAGCTATCCTTGACTCTTTCCTTTATTTCACATCCCACTTTTGATCTGACTGAAAATCCTATTTATTCTACATTTTAAAACATATTCAAAAATGCAGTTCTTCTTACCATCTCCACTTTATCATTCTTATGTGAACTAACATCATCTCTTTCCTGGATAACAGCAATAGCTTCCTATACTAGTTTCCTCTGTCTGCTGTAACAAATTACCACAAACTTGGTGGCTTAGAACAACAGAAGTGTATGTGAGGCAACAGACAGATGGGGCCCCAGGGCAAATGGTTTGAGTTCATTCCTTGTGGACTGATACTCTGAGACAAAAATAATGAGACAGTTGAGAGAGGAGGTTGGGTCCTGCCCACATAGAAGCTAAGAGACAACATATTCCTCATTCTCGAAGTCAGGAGACCTTCCCGACTACACATGTGCAGAAAGGCTTCTTGGAAGTCAAAAGGGGAGTGACGCCAGTGGCCAAACCTACCCATAGGCCTCTTCAGTAGAATCCATGTTGGCTAAGACATGCGCGCACACATGGGAAAATCCTGAGATACACCAAATATGGACCCTGAACCAGGCAAATCAAAATGATTGGTCAAAGGAAACACAGAAGAAATGCCCCATATAAGTGATTTAAACTGCCACGAGGGCACGACTCTCTCTCTGAGCCCGCCCATGTGTCTATCCACACGTACTGTACTACTTTTTTCTCCTAATAAATACTTGTTTCACTACTTTCTGTCTTTGTGGGAATTCTTTTTCTGCAAAGCTGTAGGGCCAGGACCTTGTCACCGACCACCGATGTAGTGGCTAGGATTCAGTGCTCTCACCACCGCAACCCGACCTCAATCACTGGCCGGGAACCAAAACCCTGCTTCAAGCCGCTGCAGGCTGAGGCCACTGGAGATCACATTCTCTTATAGTTCTGGAGGCCATTCGTCCAAAATCAGTATCATTTAGCCAAAATCAAGGCATTGGAAGGGCCATACTTTCTCCAGAGGCTGTACGGAAGAACCCATTTCCTTATCTTTCCTGTTTCCTTGCCATTTCCAGCAACTAGAGCTGCACTCCTTGTATTCCTTAGCCCATGGCTTCTTCTTCCATCTTCGAAACCAGTGTTGTAGCATCTTTCTCTGACTCTCTTTCCATCACACGGACTTCTTCTTGTCTGTGGTCAAGTCTCTCCCTGCCTGTCTCTCAGAAGAATATATGTGGTTGCATTTAAAGGTTCCACCAGAATAATCCAGACAATCTCCACATCACAAGATGTGTAATTTCATCACATCTGCAGTATGTTTTTGCCATACAAGGCAACATTTGCAGGTTTCAGGGATTAGGATCTTTGAGGGAGTCATTATTCAGCCCACCACTCTTCCTAACTGGTCACTTGACCTCAATCATTTCCTCCTTATGGGCTATTCTCAACACAGCAACAAGAATGATCCTTTTAAATGTCAGATCATTCCATAATTTTTTTCTCAGAACCTTGCAATGCATCTTCATTTCATTCAGCATAAGAGCCAAATTCCTTACAAGGTCAGGTCAGCACAGCTCTACATGATCTGGCCTCCCATTTCTGCCAAATTTCACCTTCCACTCTTTTCTTCTTTGCTCACTCCACTGCCTCCAACTGGCCTCTCAGCTCTTTCCAGAAAATGCTAAGCACTTCCCTACCTTAGGACTATTGCATATGCTGTTCTATCATCCTCTCACAGATAATCGTGTGGTAACCCTCTCTCTTCAATGCTTATACAGGACTTTCTCAATAAAGTCTACCCCAAAGCCCCATTTAAATTTTTTTACCTGAATTCCATATTCTTAATCCTTACTCTGTTCTTCTTTATTTTTCCAAAGCACTCATACACCTAATATCCTGTATAATTTAATCATTTATAATTACTATATTTATTATTAATCTGTCATTCTCTTTTAGAAAATAAGTTCCATTTTGTTCAGTGATATAGGCCAAGCGTCTACATCAGTGCCTGGCATATAGAAAGTACCCAATAACTGTTCGTTGAATAAACGAATGGCATTTTCTGTTGAGAAACTATTTTCTTAAAATAAAACTTTTATTAGTATAGTGGTAAGGCCAGAAAGCTTAAATACTTTTATGGATCCTGACAGATCTTCATTTCACTCAGCATAAGAGCCCAATTCCTTACAAAGAGCCATATTGCTGTTAATGAGAGAACAAAATGTTCACATTATCTTATATTTTCCCTAGTAATATGAGTTTACCTGTTTCACCATCATCTCATCAGAACTAAATCTGTATTACTTCTCTTTGAAACAAATTACAAATGCAATGCTTTGGACCAATATGGTACAGATCTACTTCCAAGATAGTCAACAGACATATACTGAGCATCTACTAATATGACGGATTAGTCTATGTATTCATAAGGGAGGTATAGGATAATAATATTTTTAAAAGCATCATCTCTGTCTTCAACAAGGTCACAATTAATCCAGAAGAGAGGGGACACATAAATGAGTAACTAACTGGCACGGCAAAGGGTGAATAAACATTATCAAAAATTTCACAGAGGGTACTATTAAAGTTCAAGTTGAATTATTGTATGTTGTAATTTGATACACTTAGATAAAGCTCAACTGAGAAAAGAGGTCCTTCTTATTCTGTTTCTACAGGGGCATTTTATTCTGCTATTAATTTCCTGACATAAGACACAAGTGGTGCTTCAAGGAACCTCTCTCTACTCCCTAAGGGTATAATTAAATAACAGACTAATGTGTAGCAACTGCACTTTTATTCAAAAGAGAAATATTTTTTTAACTGCAAAGGCTCATGCACTATTTCTCCAAGATTTCAAATTCAATAAAAACAGACCCAGAGTTTGAACTGAGCATGGGAAGATCCCAATCAGACTTGTCTAGCTTTGCCACGACTCCAGCCAAGTCTTCCTGGGAGAAAATCCGGTCTATAACCAGCAAATAGAGTTCATTAGGGTGACAATTCCCTGACGAGCTGAACTAGAGTCACTTTAAAAAAGACAATTTTTGAGAATTTTACTTTAAAGAAAACATGGAGCATTTTAAAGCAATCCTCTCTTTCCTATCATTCTACTCCATTAATTTCTAAATTTCACATTTATACATAAGAAACTTGAAAGAACACACTGCTTATTGCTCATCTCTTAAAAACTACAAAAATGTAAAATATACTGCAAGTCTTTGAAGCGTACTTGTAGTAGTTAAAAATGTAAAAGTATCTTGGCAAAAACCTTGAAGTTGGAGTCAGAAAGCTTGAGTTTGTGTCCAAGACACTCATGCTTTGTATAACTCTGAAAACACTTAATTTCTTAAAAATAAAGGGTTTAAATAGTAGCTACTTCAATATTTATTATAGAGATTAAGCAAGATTGTATATGCAAACAGGTTTTGCAATTATAAACAGCCATTCACAGATAAGGAACTGCCATTATTGGTAGCTTACCTTATTCATTTATTTAGTTTAGTTAGTTTATTACATAACTAAATAAATAAGTAGCAGCCATCTAACAAACTATTTCAAATCTTTGGTCGTATGTTAAGACTGTTCTGGTTTTCAAAGACAAAATCCAATTCAAGCTTAAGCAGAAAAAAGAAAACATAACGACTGGCATAGTCTGAAAAGCTCAAGGGACAGAGGGATGCTTTCTGATGGCTTAATCAAGGCATTAAGATATACCTCACACCCACGTGCTCCGACTGTGCATGGAAGCCCCATGTAGGCTTTACTCTCAGTCTAGCCACCCTGTTGTAGAAAGACAGCTCAGCACGTCCAGCCTCACTCCGCGCTCAATACAGAAGAAGTGAAAGCTTCCTGTGGTAGTTAATGGGGTTGTGTGTTTCCCACAGGGAAAAGAAGTCACTGAGACGACAGAAGAGTAGAAACGCTGACTGTCATAAGATCCCAGAGCTGGGGATGGGAGTCAGTGCTGCCCAAATCACATGGATAAACCTGCGGGAGAGTTGATACCCCAGCGGGGCGCTGGGGATGCAGTTACTAAGAGAAGGGTAAATGAATACTAGATGCCCAAAACAGTGACCACTGACAGTCCTCTTCAAATTTTTTGTTTCATCAAGCAAGTTTAATGACAGGCATCCTTGTTGGACCCTAAGAAAATATGGCAGTACCTAGTACGTCTCAGGATTCCCATAGTACCTGCCGACCATATTTCCCCTGAAGGGGGAAAATGTATCTGGTTTTTATCTCACCTTCCTTTGTCCTCAGTTCTCTAAGCTCCTACGATCTTATGTTTCAATCCTCTTCTATATATGTTCAATGTTATTTGCATTCTTAAACTGCTTTTCTTTATTTGTTGAAGCAATATTCCTTCCTGAATATTCACCGCTCTTCAATGCCCGCTGTAACTAAATGTTGATGAGCAGCATCCTCTATATGAAATCCTCCTTTAGACTAGAAAACAAGGAAAAGGAAAACGATATATACCAAGAGCCCTTTAAATACAAGTACAGGAGGAGTATTAATCTGTGGCACATCGATCTTCCTATGTGCCCATTTTTCCAGCCTCCTTTCCTGCCATTGACCCCACACCGCGTCACACATGGCAACACCGAACTGCCTGGAGTCCCCACGCTCACCAAGTGTGGGGTGAGGCCAAGGACTCCTCTCCTACCTTTCTTTACCTGGCTAAATATTCTTGCTTCTTCCACTTGACTCAGGTTCCAGTACCTCAAGGTAGCTTATCTTGAACTCATCTCTTTGCTTCCCTGCCCCCTTATGCAAATCTCTCTCAGCAATTACCTATTCTGTTGACATTTTTGGTTCGTAGGTCAGTCTCTACTACTGGTCCACACAATCCTTGAGAACAGGAACTGTCATATGTATCTCTTAGCACAATGACTGACAGGGAGTAAGCAGTCATTAGTGTCACTGGTTGAAATATGTATTTATTGATTAATTTGCTGTTGCCATTTTAGCCTATAAACTTCGTGAAGGTACAGTTACATTCTCCCTGAGTCTAGCATTGCAGACTATATCTATAACCTATCAATGTATAGTAAATAACTGCTGGTGATGTTTTCTTCTTGGAAAACACATTCATGAGTGATTTACAGAGAGAAGATTTAATAATAAACATAGGCTTTTTAATATTCAGCCTTATCTTTAAAATATATTAAGGGAAAGAGGAAAACAGTGAGATAGAGGAAGATGCAACCAGAGAAAGAGGAAATAAGGGAAAGGGGGAGAAAGGATGAAAAAAGAAATGATATGAGAGGAGACAAAAAAATCTGAGATAGGATTATTTGAAAAATTGATTTTTAGAATGGCTGTACACATTTTTAATGCTGTTTACTTGAAAGAAAAACTGAAATGAAATTATCTCAAAAATGACAAATGAGAACCATAAATTATCAACATTTCCAACAGTCAGAACATCATCCTGAGTGTCTGCAAGTGATTTGTATGCCGTATGGCAAGCACGCTCCATTGGGTACAATTATATGATTGTTTATTGAATAATTGCTTTCCTTGTCAAATGTTTGATTGAATATTTGCCTGCTCCCTGTAATATTTTCACTGAGTAATTGTCTGCTGTGGGTAATACCTTCACTCAGTAATTGCTTGTTCTAAATAATACTTTCACTGAATCATTTCCCATTCAGCATATTTTATCAAATGATTTTCTTGTTGTGAGTCATGTTACTATAAGTTCACTGAGAATTACTTGCTGAATTACATATTTCCTTTGCATTACTTGGCAATTACATCTGAGTCCTTGTCCTGCACCTTCCCCAGGCTGTTGAGAGATTTTATAACAACTTTCTAAGTTGTTTTCCTGTAGTGCGGAACTCTGGAACTCAACTCTGTGCCTCAAGTCAAATACAATAAAAGTCCTGCTTTTATGGGAGCAAATAACTTATTTTAGGGAAAAAAAAGAGAAAGTTAAGGAATCTTAGTGAGATAGGTAAAGATTGATATGAAATATGGGTAAGCTGTCTCAGAGACTCATGTGGAGGTTTCTGGAATCAATTTTAATGAGACTGTAATAGTGACCAATTTAACAAAGTACCAATAGATCTATATAACTCCAAATTCAATGTTTTTTGTACTAAACCCTGCTTTCTCATGTCAGTTATACTTATTTCTAGTTAACATTCAGTCATATAGATATTTTTCCTATTGGTACCATCTTTGGATTTTTTAAAACACATTCTTGTATCTTTACCTTTTACCATGCATGAATTCAAGATTATATGGGTGGAGCACATCATCACTGATTCTTCTTTTAAGTAGATTAAAATACAGATGGTCCCACCAAGATAGCCATACATTTTGATGGTATAGAAACCCAAACTTATGCCCTCAAGAGTATCATAATTCCTCTAGTTTAGATTGGTGCCTGGGTTTGGTTCAACATGAAGCTCATCCTAGACTTCCATTAACTACTGCAGTGTGGTAGTCACGAGTGCTATTTACCAAATACTTCTGATTCTCCTTCAAGGCAGATAGTAGTGTTCCTCTTTGAAGACAGGTGTGGCCATTTGACTGTCCAACAAAATATGAATAGAAGTAACGTGAATTTTTCTGGGTAAAAGCTTTAAGAGCCAGTATCAGATCCAGTAGCAGGTAAGATGGAGTAAGCATGCTGCCCCCAGCTCTCATACCTGATACAATCATAAAACCAGACAGAAATCATGGAGCAGCTATTTGAGGTCTCTGCAAAGTTAACTGCACCAGGAACATTGGGGTAAAACACAAGAATCTGAAGTACCATCAAACTAGCAATGAACCTACCATTTTTTTCCTCCAATACCAGCCAGCCTAGATAAGACAGAAGTAAGCACCGTGGCACAAAGAGAGCTCCAGGAGAAAACCTCTAGTTCTGGCTTGAAGAACAGAAAGGGGGAACTCCTAAAACTCAGAGACAACAAAGAAATCCCCCTTTTACTCCTCTCTCCCTTTTTCCATTCTTTCACAGTCCATCCCTCTCCCCACCACCAAACAGGCAATCCCCCTGCGGTGGCGGCAGTGACCAGTAAGGGGACCAGCAGGAGCCAGATCAGCATAACCTAACCTATCTTAGCCGGTAGAGCTAAGTATTCTGAAGTTTATGACATAATAATATCCTTTATGTGTTTGTACCCTGGAAGTGGAAAATTGGGGTGAAAATTGGGACCAAGATTTACTCCTTGTTAAATCTTCAGATAAATTCCATAACTCTTCCAAGATAATCATCTAATTGCTGATCAAGCCTCTCCTTAAGAGATACCTCCAATACATACTGCTTCTAGATCTCTTATTTAAGTAGATAACTTTTTCCTTTGGTGGTGTCTACAGTGAAAGCAAACCAAGAGTTGTCTGAATTTCCAGCTTTAGTAATCATAATGATGTGCCAACCAAGATTATTTTGAACCTTGGTAAAGAATCCGTAAAAAAAATTATGTAATACTATACATTTAAAATAAATTCAATTAACTACAGTTTAATGTAATGCACTCTCTCCTTGCCAGGTAAAATTGCACTTTTTGTTTTTATACACCTGAGAAATATATTATTTTAAAGCCATTAATGAACCTTTCCTGTTAGACATCCACCCAAAAAATTGACTTAAAGGGTGGTTATCACTGCAAGAAAGCAGTAACAAGGTAGACTACATGAAAAACAGCAGATAAAATATTTTTGCATACTGTTTTCCAGGTTCTAGAAACATGTACTCTATAAAACAAAGTGGAGTTTTAACCTAACTGAACTTACATTGTACTTACATAATAAACTCAAAGCATAATCTTACTTGCTTTAATTGAGTTTTAAAAAGACTTGGGTATGATATTTAACCTAATTATCCATGTCCACTTATTTACTTAAATACTGTTTCTAAAAATTCTGAAAATTCAATGGCCAAGAGTTGCTACAACCCAGCTTATGTAATGTCTGGAATGACTGCTTTCAAGCATGTCAATGTAATGTCTATTTTAAGTCACATGATAACCAGGTTAGAGTTATGTTTTAAAATTAGTGGCCCGATTATTCATCCCTTTGTTATTTATTTTAATAACTTGATAGAATGAAGTTGACTCATGAATTACTTAAACCAAAAGAGTATAATGTAATTGTCATGCACCATCAGTAAGTTCTATTTTCCCTCTCAGGCAGATTAGGCTTTATTTATGAATTCTCCCTCTTAAGCAGGGAAGACAAATTATTCTTTCTCCACCCTCCACATCCTCTACTAATGTTTCCAATACTTATTCCAATAAGATTTACATGGGGATATTAACAATGGGAAGTCTTATAAGAGTTCTTTTAAAAATTCCTCACTCCATTATTATCATGAATAGGTAGGAAAATAGAGCTGTTTGGGACATCACTCACTACACTTTACATCTTTAAGTTGTTTACGCCAGAAGTAGGTATCATCATCGCATCTCTCAGTAACCTTTATTTTAATCCATACAGCTTAAATCAGGTTGAACAAAAGCTTTCATTTTATAAGATTCATCAGTAAAAATAATCATAATTTTTCAAAAATAGTTTTATCAATGGAAGTCACATGCTGTTAGGGAGTTACGAAGGAAAATCATGGTTTGCAAATGGAATTTATTCAGTTATCTGATAAAAGTCACCATGATTTCTTCCCCTCTCTGTGCGTCCTGGTCTGTAAGTAAGGTGTTACTGAAGAAGATGTGAGGAATTTTGAAAGACCCCTTAAAAAGAAAATGGATTGGTGCAAAAAGCAAGGAGTTATTCAACCAGAAAGAAACCTTCTAGGATTGAAACGAACTGGTCACATGGAATTATGTCTGAGAGTAGAGACAAGGTTCTAAGACCAGGTCTATCTATTCCAACCAAAGGCACAAAACAGTCAGGGAAGACAGAAGTACCTAATAAGAAGATTAGAAGGAACAATTAATGCCATCATAATTACCGTGAAATGGAGTTCAGGCATATAAAAGGAATAAATAGTAAACTATTGGGAACAAAACCAGGGAGGGATAATTCCTACCTGACTTGCAATACCAGATCCTGGGCATTTAGATGAGCCCACCTTGAAGAGGACGCTTCTATAAACTCGAAGATCCCACAGAAGAACAAAGCCACGCACCCCAGCTATTCCAAACAATTGATAGATTTAAAATGGATATTTTTCACTCAGTGATTTTTTCTGTTTGGTAAATTTCATGTGCCATAAAATGGTCTCTGAACTTTGTTTACAGTTTTAAGAAACTTCATGGTTTTTTTCCCAAAAACTCTATTACTTTCTTATTTGAATATTTGTGTACTCTTTTTTTTCACTTTTCAGACAGTTTTTTTAAATTTATAACTTGTTCGTCAACAGTTATGCATGCTCCACTCATTTGGCAATGACTTCATGAATTTTAATTATTTTTCTTCACATTTTAGTCAATGTTAATGTATTGGTAACTCTCTGGACTTTGGATTGCTTTTATAATTTATAAAACATTTTTAGAATGTAGTTTACTTTCTATTTTACATTTTCATTTTAAATTCATTTTCATCCAGTAATGCCAAATTTAACTATTTAGCAATGTTTTTGCCATTTTTAGTATGTTTCATTTGTATCTAAACAGCATTCCTCATAAAAAAGCTACCACTTGTAGTAAGGAAAATGGTTATTTTTACTGGATTTTCCTAAAAAGGTAATAAGATTTTAAATGCTACTATTTTACATGAGAATGTTAAATAAAATGATGAGAATCTGTCCAGATCCTCAAAATTCTTCTACTCAGATGCATCATTATATCTTACATCTTATTTACACTAACATGTTGTCAGTGTTATTTCCAAAATTTGACAGAGAATACTTTATGAAGTGAACAAGGGATCACAGACTGAGAGGATGCAAAATGAGTGACTTAAAATACTACCCATGTGTTGTTTTATCAATTGAATTTTTACAAATCTACTTTTTAACCTTTCAGCAATTTTCTTCAGACTGCCATTGTCCCATAATCAGCAATGTCCATACAGGGTTTAATGATTTTAAAAAACTGCAGAAAGAAGAAGCTTGCATGATCACAGCAGTGAAGCCACAATGACCAGACAGCATGTTATAAACAAAAAGTATTATTAAAAAAATGTATAAAGGCTTTATGTTAGACAGCCTTGGGTCTGATCTCTGTTCTGTTCCATACCAGCTACATGGCCTTGGATAAATTTCCTTCCTCTATAAAATGAGAGAAAAGGATATCTGTTAGCACTGATTAAATAATATGTGTAAAAATACTAATACACAATATCCTATTAAGGCCAATTTCTTTTCCTTCTCTTACTCACATTCAAGAAATACATATATTAAGCACTACACAATTAAAACACCGTGGTTGGTACCCTGAGAGATACAAATGTGAATAAGATGTGATTGAAAGAAGTTTACAGGCCAAATGAGGAAGTTAAAAATATACACCATCTTTTTAAAAGACAAATAAACCATTTGGTTTAAAGACATGCAATAAATGCTTGTTCCCTGCTGAATTGGTCAAGTTGGCCAGCTAGTTAATGGAAAGGTCTTACTTTCCACTTTACAACAGCTCTGCCCTGTAGGTGGAAGGCAGGCTAGGACTGGGCCTGGCAGGGGGCAGGGATGGGAGTGAAAGGCAAAAGAGACCTGGTGGGATCACCTAGGTGAAGGAGGTGAGGGAAGCTGAACATCAAGTCTCTGCGAACAAATGTACACAAAACCAGAAATTAAAAGGAAGGATTGGTGCCAGAAAGCTAGCCCCAAGGAACTAGCTCTGAGGGGATCCTGGAAGAAATTCAAGGACAAAGGAGTCCCTCAAGGAAGACTAATGAGCCCATGGTTCAGGAGTAGCTGCCCTTAAAGGTGCAAGGATCTTTGGATGAATTCATTCATGAGTTGCAGCAAAGCAATTCCCCAAATTAACTAGAAGTGATTGACTCTGAGAACCCTGATGTGTTACTGCTGTTCAGCTTGTTCCATTTTGTAAGAGGATTTACTCACTGATAGAAAAGAGAGGTCTGACAAAAGCTCTAAAATACATCCCCACCAACTTACACGCTGATGTCACTGGAGGACGGGGTTGGGCAAAGTTTTACTCAGAAGAGCCCAATTTTCAAATCTACTCATAAATACTAGGGCTGGCATGATATTAGCAAGACATAACCGGGAGAAAGCTCCTTTATCCAAGCTAAACACTGTTCCCACCTGAATACATTAAAGCTTGCTTGCCCTTAATCATAGCTCTATTCCAGATAGATAGCGTTAGTGTTCAGCATAGCTGAAACAGACAAAGCTACATTAGCTTTTCTATATGTCTACCTTTCCTCCAAGATACAAGGATACAGCAGGTGAGGGACGTGCCAAATATAACCAAAAAAAAAAAAAAACTGATGGAGATTATATAAACTTTATATGCTAAGGGGATGAACACAGTTGTCTTCCTAAAATCAAATATGGTTTATAATTTCTATCCATTGGAGATTCCAGTGTACACAAAATCCATTAACTACTAGATCAGGCTGACCTGAGATGTGAGAAACGAGAAGCGAGCTTCAGAATCCACATGAAAAAGAACACGGTACAAGATTGCTAAAGGAAAGAATGTCAGTAGATGAAGGGATGGTTTCTCCTACTTTCGTGTTTGCCCTGCAACACTACAAGAAAGAAAAACATAGACACTACAAACTGTGTGTCCCCGAAGTGCTGGGCAATCAACATTAATTGATTGATTCCCTGTTCATTTAAATGAGGAAAATAGAGGGTTTCAAAGGCTAAATAATTTCCTCCTAAATTACAGACCTTACACATAGCACATTGTGTGCTGAAACCCTGATTTTCCAAACTCCAAAACTTCCATTTTTCATCATTTTACCAATCTTCTTTTCCCATTTCCCTACTTCTTAGTGGTCCCTTTCACTACCTCTCCTAGTATTTGTTAGACAGTACGTAGGCATGCCATGTACCTAGAACAATTCACAGAGGGTAAACAGGAATGTCACATACCTAGAACCTTTAAAACCACAAAACTCAATTCACAAATGTGGAGGTCTTCTTCTACATAAATTCCCAATTATTTAAGTTCTTATTTTTGAGCGCAAAGATGAGCCACTGGCTTTCAACTGGACAGAGGATAGGAACAAGAGAGGTGATTACATTAAGATCTCCTAAGGAATATGGTCAAATGTTTCAAAATCCAAGGCGCAGTGCCAAGTTACTGGGTGGGCACAGTGGGCAGGGAATATGTTTATGAGAGTAATTTTAAGAGATCCTGTATTCATTACATATTGCTATATATCTCAGTTACTTAACAAAACATGCATTTATTATCCTATAATTTATGCAGGTTATGTACTGGGGCACAGCTTACCTGAGTTCTCTGCTTCAGGGTTTCTCTCAGGGCTGTGATTAAGGTGCCAGCCAGGGCTGGTCCAGATCGCATCCAAGCAGAGGGGTTCACAAAGATGTAGGTACCAGGAGGTGGGAATCACTGTGAGCCATACCAGAAGCTGCCTATCACATCCCCCAAGGACCCTCTTTCTGGTCCCCTTCCTTATCTTTGGTTTCTTTTCTTTCTAAATGACAGGCTGGTTCATTGCCTGCTGAAAACTTGACTGAAACTACTTGGGAATACTTGTATGCAGAAAACTATAGGACACTGATGAAAGTAATCAAAGAAGACACAAACAGATGGAGAGATATACCATGTTCTTGGATTGGAAGAACGAATATTGTGAAAATGACTATACTACCCAAAGCAATCTACAGATTCAATGCAGTCCCTATCAAATTACCAGTGGCATTTTTCAGAGAACTAGAACAGAAAATTTTACAATATGTATGGAAACACAAACGACCCCAAATAGCCAAAGCAATCTTAAGAAAAACGGAGCTGGAGGAATCAGGTTCCCTGACTTCAGACTATACTACAAAGCTTCAGTAATCAAAACAGTATGGTACTGGCACAAAAACAGAAATATAGACCAATGGAACAGGATAGAAAACCCAGAGATAAGTCCATGCACCTATGGTCACCTAATCTATGACAAAGGATGCAAGAATATACAATGGAGAAAAGACAGCTTCTTCAATCACTGGTGCTGGGAAAACTGGACAGCTCCATGTAAAAGAATGAAATTAGAACACTCCCTAACACCATACACAAAAATAAACTAAAAATGGATTAAAGACCTAAATGTAAGACCAGACAATATAAAACTCTAGAGGAAAATATAGGCAGAACACTCTATGACATAAATCACAGCAAGATCCTTTTTGACCCACCTCCTAGTGAAATGGAAATAAAATCAAAAGGAAACAAATGGGACGTAATGAAATTTAAAAGCTTTTGCACAGCAAAGGGGACCATAAACACGACGAAAAGACAACCCTCAGAATGAAAGAAAATATTTGCAAATGAAGCAACTTACAAAGGATTAATCACAAAAATATACAAACAGCTCATGCAGCTCAATATCAAAAAAACAAACAACACAATCCAAAAATGGGCAGAAGACCTAAACAGACATTTCTCCAAAGAAGACATACAGATGGCCAACAAACACATCAAAAGATGCTCAGCATCACTAATTATTAGACAAATGCAAATAAAAACTACAATGAGGTATCACCTCACATGGGTCAGAATGGCTATCATTAAAAAATCTACAAATAATAAATGCTGGAGAGGGTGTGGAGAAAAGGGAACCCTCTTGCACTGTTGGTGGGAATGTAAATTGATACAGCCACCATGGAGAATAGTATGGAGGTTCCTTAAAAAACTAAAAATAAAACTACCATATGAACCAGCAATCCCACTACTGGGCATATACCCTGAGAAAACCATAATTCAGAAAGACACATACACCCCAATGTTCCTTGCAGCACTATTTACAATAGCCAGGACATGGAAGCAACCTAAATTCCATCAACAGATGAATGGATAAAGAAGATTTGCTACATATACACAATGGAATATTACTCAGCCATGAAAAGGAACGAAATTAGGTCATTTGCAGAGACGTGGATGAGACTGTCATACAGAGTAAAGTAAGTCAGAAAGAAAAAACAAATATTGTATATTAAAGCATATATGTAGAATCTAGAAAAATGGTATAGATGATCTTACTTGCAAAGCAGAAATAGAGACACAGACGTAGATAACAAATGTATGGACACCAAGGTGGGAAAGGGGAACAGGATGTGAATTGGGAGACTGGAATTGACATATATACACTATTGATACTATGTGTGAAGTAGATAAGTAATGAGAACCTGCTTTATAGCTCAGGGAACTCTACTCAATGCTCTGTGGTGACCTAAATGGGAAGGAAATCCAAAAAAAGAGGAGATATATGTATATGTATGGTTGATTCACTTTGCTGTACAGTAGAAACTAATACAACATTGTAAAGCAACTAAAATTAATTTAAAAAAAAAGAAAACTTGAATCAGCCAGTCTAGGATTGGTTTGTGCAGCAGGCAAAAGGTTTGGAGGTTTTGCTTATGTTCTTTGTTCTGAGGACGGGAAGAAATAACAGGAGGGAAGGGAATTTGAATGAGAGTGAAGATGTGGTTTTAATTCATTTATCCATGCCATTCCATTTGTCTACTGACAGAGCTTATTAAGAGCTGGACATGTACTAAATAAATCTGAATATACCTGGTCATTAACAGAAACTCGTGGTCATTCTGTTCGATTGACCTTTCATCAGAGACTATAAAAAGCCATACAGTGTCCTGGCCAGTTAGACTGTGTGTAAATCACCTGAAGTCAGTATGAATAATACCTGAGTTACTTTTTTAAAATGCCCACTAATTATTTTTGTATTTTGGTTTCCATAGTTACAAATCTTTACTTGAGCTGTTCATAATAAACTGATGCATAAGGGAGTTTTTGCACTGGTGTATACACTGTGAGCAATTCTGGAATCTGGATGATTATGAAAAAGAAATGCCTTTCTTCAGGGTTAGCAGGTCGTGGTTGCTGCCATTGTTCCCAAACCACCTTTAATATCTGAGTAATTTTTAAAGAAAAATCTCAACAGAAATGTGTAGCAAATCAGATGTTAACACGGAAGAAATACTTTTCACAAACACCAGAATAATTTTTAATACCATTTGACTCAGCACCCAGCTCTTATCGATGTTGCTTTGCTTATAGTGACACTACAGATTCTGAAGGAGAAATTCCACAAGCCAGCTAATTGTTAAAGTGTTTATATATTCTTTGCTGGAACCAAATGAATGAAGTGCCTTCTTTGATCTCCATGCCCAGCAGGGAGTAGCAGAGGGCACTGGACTCAAGCTCACAGAATTCTGTGGTGGCAGAGGACTGGAGACCTCACTCGGCCAGGCAACCCTGCTAAGGATTCTGCAAACTCAGAAAGCCCCAGGCACTTGAGAGCCTGGGCCAGCCCAGTGTCAGTTCCTGGAACTTGCTGGGCTTCTGGCAGCTCACCTCAGGCTATAATCCACACCACGATTCTAAGTACCGTACAAGTGCTTCCACAGATTCAACCACACTTGAAACCCAATGTCTTACCCCAGCTCAGAGGGCTCTGCCTGCGTCTCAAGCCCCCTCCCTGCCACTCCCAGTAAGTACCTGACCTGTTGGCTTTTTTTTGTTCTCTGGATGCCAGCCCTTGCCTGACTCAGAGTCTCACACTGCTGTTCTCTCCACCTGGAATCTCTTTCCTAGAACTTTTGACATTCCTTCTTTCAGGCCCCAACTTAACTGCCACCCACTTAAGGGGAAGTTCCCTGAACACCCAATATCAAACTCCTTATTTTCTATTACAGAAACTAGTTTATTTCATTCATAACTCTAGATCTATTTTTTAAATTATTTGCTCATTTAGTGTCTGACTTCTCCAGTAGAACATAGGCTCGAGGACAGCGGCACATCTGTCTTGTTCATTATTTTCTATCCGCATTGCCCAGCACAGAGCCTGGTGCATAGGAGTCACTCAGTAACTGTGTACTGAATCTTGGGTCATTCTAACAGTCACAGTGATCCTAACTCATTTTGGAAGTTCAATATAGTCTGAGTGTGTGTATTTTATATGAAAATTTCAAAGACAGAAAGTACTGAGGTTGAATCTGAAAGGACTATATTTATGTAATCATGAAAAGGTTTAAAGTGTATTAAATGACAATGTGTACACAGTATAGTCTTATTTATTTGTTCAAACTGGCATGAACAGACCTACCATGTAGGAGGACAGTATGGATAAGGAAGGGGCTTGTTTGTGTTTTAATGGTGTGTGTATGAAAGTCTGTGTAAATTACAAAACATATTTTAAGGAAATATCATTACTGCTATGAGTGTAATCCAAGGCTGGCATCTAGGTGATATTGCTGGAATTCCTGGTCCTCCTGAGAAAGAATCCAAAGAAGCCATGTAATTGCTGTGCAGTACAGGGAGCACACAGAAATGCAATTTCACTTCCAGTAAATCCCTGAATCCTATTAAATGGGATATATACTAATGAAGTAGAAACAGTTTCATGTACTGCTAATATTGATATTTATCATTTATTTCTCCTTTTATCTAGCACTTCCTGAGAACAAAAAAAGGATCTATGGAGAGGGCAGGGGGACAGTGAATCAAACTTAAAATGTTCTGAGTTCAAATTCTGGCTTAGCCACTTAGGAGCCATATGAACTTTTCTGGACCCCCAGTTTCCTTACATACAAAACGTTTTGGTAAAGACCATATAAGATAAAGAATAGAAAGAGTTTTGTAAATTATACAGTGATGTAGAGAAATAAGGTGTTTTGTTCTTTGGGACAATGGAAAAACCTTTGCCACTTTTATTAAAGCTCTTGTCAAAAATGTTCATTTGTTTGGCCCTTTTAGATTTAACAAATTCCATTTGCTTCAGCACTATATCTATTCTTTCTCCATATATAGGATTTATGAGGTGCTATTTAGATTTAGATCTGCCTGTCTTGGCTCACTCTGAAACAGAACACTTACATTTCAGAATCTTCTTGGTTCATTTCATGTAGCTGAAACTTATATTTACTTTTGGCTTTGTACTAAATACTGTTTAGAATCTTATAAATTCATCATGGATGTTGTCCTTTTTTCCCCAAATTTAGCATCATCTCAGTCTATCCAGGAACATTTATTTTGTCATAAACTTTTATCATGGCTTTCACATAGTACAGAATAGAAGAGCATGTAAACTTCAATTCTCGGAGTTGTCTTTTAGTTCTTATTTCTAGAATGCATAAAATTTTTTAAAAGGCTCTGTTCAGAGATTTTTCTGGAAGAAAGAAAGATGTGCAAAAACTCAACCAAATTACTTAGCAACCAAACCCTATCAAGTCTTCTTTATAATGTTTCTCATACATATCACTTTGAAACCACTTGCCTGGGGGGCTGCCACTGCCATCTCATGTATGGGTTTTTGGAACCTTTGGTCAACATCCCGTCAGCCTTCCAGCTGCTACTGTCCTGTCTTCTGCTCCTCTTTTAATGTATTAGAGGAATCCAGTATGACTCTTAATGTCTGCTACCTTCACTGTCCTTGGTAAGGGGAATCACCAATCACCAAGTAATCCAATCCAATCACCAAGACCACCGCTGGCTTGACCAGTGATGGCATCTGACCTAAGAACAGCTAGGTTATCAACCCATTGAGTGTATTTACCAGACAGTCCTGCCAACTTTCTATAATATTGACTGTGCGAACTGGAGTCTTTCATAGGCATTCAGAAGAGCTAAGAAGCAACCCTTCCTGAGGCAACAACTATTACAGTTCTTATTGAGTGCCCAGTATTGCTGTCAGCTTAGTAAACGTATGGCTGTATTCCTGTTTTCCTTTCCATCTATCCTTAAAAGAAGGCTCCCATTGCCAGAGGTTACCGAATGTGTCTCCTTCCTTGCACTGGATAAAAACAAACTTTCCAATCTAATGTCGTCTATTACTATGATCACACTCACACCTTGTAAACTGATTTCGGTAACTGACCCCCTGTCTTGGTGCTTTACACAGTATTAGAGTCTTAGAGTACTACACTCCTATCTTGTTCTCTCCAATATCCCAAGGACAGAATTCTATCTCTTAAATCCTGATATTATGGCTGGCTTCTCACTACTTTTGCCAGATTTTTCTACTGCCAGTGGCTTGCTGGACTCTACCTATTATCTGCTTCCAAGTTCTCTGAATTCTTGTTCCATCCACTTGAAATCAGACCTCCCAGATGGTGACGTGTAGGATAGCCTGTAGGTGGATCACCACAAGACGATGCATTTATCACATGTCACCTATTCGTTACCTTCCCACATCGCCTGCTGCACCCTGCCATCTTCCATTTCTGACCCACCCTGGGTTTGACCTACCTAGATAATCAGCGTAACCCTGCACTGTCTGTCTGTGATACTGTCTGTTACACTGCTTACTCGAGGCGAGTTCTCTTCCACCTTATGCCAAGTAACTGTAATAACTGCTTAACTGGTCTGATATTCCGGATCACTCATCCCTTCAATACACCCTATAAATCACCTTTTTAGTCTTTAAATGAAATTTTGGGGATTTACCCATATAATAAAATCACTAACTAAAATACTAAGTGTGGATTTCTTTTCCAGGTGTTCAAGATCCTTTCCAATCTGGCAATCATCTAACTCCCCCTCAGCCTATGTGAACCCTCTGGCCCAGCTAGGAGTCTTGCTAACCACTTTCTAAAATTGCTTTAGATATTCCTTTTGCTTTGCCCTTGAGTATTACATTCTGCTAAATTACATTATCCCCTGAATCCTTTCTAACAATTGGAATCCTACCTAAGTATCATGTAATTCATTAATGCAACCAACAGACCGTTTTGAGTGACCGCCACTTGCTAGACACAATATCAGTTGATAGTTATTCAAAGAGATACATGACTGCTTGCTCTTAATGAGTTTAGAGTCTGAGCGGGAGAGTCAAACATGAAGCAGAGAAATTATTGGAGCATATACAATAGGGAGACCACCAAAAGGTCTACCCAGCATCAGGACGAAAGTAAGCGGGAATATCTTTAAGGGCAAACACTTCATCTAAATGTTTATTTAATGATAAATAAATGTTTGAAAATTCATAGGGATGGAGAAGACATTGTAGGCAAAAGAAGCTACAGGAGCAAAAGTGGAGATGTTAAGAAGCATGTTGTGTGAATACAGAAAAGCAAATGTCAGAAAGGAAGTCACAGTGCAACATGGAGATGGAAGGACAAAAATCATGTCATTGTGTCTTATAAATAGAAAATGAGTCTGGAGCACTGGAAGGGTTGCCCAAGTCCCTCCTATCTGCCTCCTTGTTGCTACAATTCTTGCTTCCTCCTCTGATGTCAATTACGTGGATATCAGAAAATTCAAACTCTTCCATATTATCGTCAAGCTGCTTCCTCATCCTTATCCCTATTTTCCAACCACATTTTTTAGTATTTCATTATGTCTTGTCCCTGTTTTGTTGGAAGCAACTCTCTTTAAAAATTGTAACAGTTAAGGGCTTCCCTGGTGGCACAGTGGTTAAAAATCTGCCTGCTAATGCAGGGGATAAGGGTTTAAGCCCTGGTCCGGGAAGATCCCACATGCCGCGGAGCAACTAAGCCCATGCGCCACAACTACTGAGCCTGAGCTTTAGAGTCCGTGAGCCACAACTACTGAGCCCACGGGCCATAACTACTGAAGCCCGTGCGCCTGGAGCCCGTGCTCCGCAACAAGAGAAGCCACCGCAATGAGAAGCCTGCGCACCAGAACAAAGACTAGCCTCCGATCGCCGCAACTAGAGAAAGCCCACGCACAGCAATGAAGACCCACTGCAGCCATTAATTAATTAATCAAAAAAATTGTAACAGTTAATACATTCAACAAATGTTTATTTGTAGTGGATGCTGTGGTACAAATGTTCAGTTGCGGTAGTGTAGTGTAGTGTGCCACCTAGGCACCATTCCCTTAGCTTCCAGAAATGCTGGCAGCTGAGGACTCACAACTATTACCAGAAATCTAATTCTGCAGAAGGAAGCTGCCTTTCCCAACATTTGCTTCCTTTCCAGGAGCAGTTGGCATCACTGCTTGTCTGCACTCAGGACAAGGCTGAAGACCCATGCCAGCTCCAGAGCAGTCTGGAGAATCAGTTAAGATACAGTTTACTGAAGCACCTCAGTTCACCTTCTCCTGCCCAAACAAACTCCCAAATAAACTTCCTGAATGCAACTCTCTGAATCTCAGAGGCTATTTCGCAGAGAATCCAACCAACAACATTATTCAATGTCAACCATCGTTCCGGAAGGAGAGCTCTGAAGAAATTGTATTTATTATTAAGATCTACTAGGCACATCCAATATGTCAAGAGCAGTATCATGTCTGGAGATGTTGCAACAAACAGGACATGACCTGGGTAAGGGCAGCTCATCCTCCCAGTTCTGGAGGGAGGAGAGCCTGCCAAGGAGGAGGTCTGCTGGTTCTCCATCCTGCTGAACCACTGTCCCCAGGATTAAGATGGAATGATCTTGTTTTACCCAGTCCAGTAATTTACAGATTCAGAAAATTGTAAAATCTCTTTTTCTCTGATGCTTTAAAAACAAAATTAATTTCCTGGTACCAAAGTGGTGACTGTGATCCTTTATAGAAGTAAAAGAACAGACTAGATGATGTCTCAAAGTTCTTTCCAGGCAAAAATTAATGTCCATATTAAAATTGATGCACAGTTTGAAATAGACGCCATTTCAGTCTTGATCAAGAATGCATTAAGGTCCTAAAAATTTGCTTGGGGTACTTCTCAGTATGAGGACTATTTATTGTGGGCAGGCGTCGTCTCCCATATATCTTAAACCTACATCTTGGCACTATTTTTAATACTGTGTTCTGTCTAATTAGACCGTGTAGTGCAATAATCAATTATAACCCTGTGCTGAAGCTACAGATCTGTTACTTAAGAAGAAGAGTTACTTAGAAATGGCCATCAGTATTTTTATTAAAAGAGATGATAATGGTTTTTCCCCTGACAAAAAAGCCTGCTGTATCATCCTGGACTACTTTTAAATGGATGTGGGTTTGCAGCTCCAAGGGATAAAATTAAAACATGCACATTCTCTTGCACCAGCATTATTTATCAAAATGACAGTGTGGCCATTTTTCTTACTGTTTAAAATGGCACATGATAATTACTTTAATCTATTTTTTAGTACAACATAAGATGCTTAAATTACTGATGTAATTTTGAAGTCAATCTTTATTTATAGCCATAAGTATTCCACAGTGTAAGGATTGGTCATTCATAAAAAGTCATGTAGAATATCTATTCATAGACTGTGCCAATGAGGAGTAAACAGTCAATTTAGAAGGTAGAAGTGAAATAGGAAATAGAATTTGTTAATTCCTTCTCAAGCTTCTCATACTATGTCTTAGATTAACCTTCATGTAAATAGAGTCATTCTTTCTATTAGCCTAGAAGAATAAGTAAGTCTCCAGACTTACTAACTCTATCTGGGTACAAGAAAAAGTCATTCAATTCGGTCAACAAATATTTATCTTGTATGTTTTATGAGCCAGCATTGCTGCAAAGACTATAAAAAATATAAAGAACATGAAAGTAAAGAACCTACAGTATAGATTCCATTTGAGCAATGACCTTGGCTGCTCTCTTCATTGCTCTATGCCAGTGATAGGAAAGTAGTCATTCTACAATTATTTATTGAGTGAATAAGCAAGACGTCGTCTCTGACTTCAGCAAATTTATGACCTGATAGGAAAGTTACCACTTACTGAGTTTTTAATATGTGAAGGAGCCTGATTTCCAAGTTGTCACTTAGAAGGTGACACAAGACTCCTGTGTGATCTTAGATCAATAACCTATGTTTGAGTTCTCTCATTCTCTCCAACTCCACCCAAGGTGGGGTGAGAGCAGATCCCCTTCTCTGGGACACTGACCAGTGTCCACTTAAAAGTCTACCTCTCTGACTTTCCTCTGTTTTTTTCCTAAGCCAGGAAATGGGTAACTATCCTGAACAAGAGTAGAGAATATTGCCTCAGAAAATTTCTTTCAAAGCTATTGTAAATTCAGGGACCACTGCCTGAATGGACTCTTTTCTCTCTTTCTTTGCATTTTTGCTGTAACAACTCTACTCTGAGGCACTGGAAGCCTAATATCCAGGAGGAAGAATGATGTGATGTAAAAAATGAATTTGTATTTGCACAGGAATAAAAAACAAATCCTTTATTACTTCAAGTGCTAATCCAGACACTATACTATTTCTATTTCATAGATGAGAACATTGAGTCCTACTGAGGCTAAGCAACTTGTTCATATTTACACAGTTCATTAAGAGTAGATTCAGTACTCAAATCTATGTTTACCTTCCCCAAATTCTTGCTCTTAATTACCACATTTATCCCCATTTTTAGAGATAAGAAACCTTAGCTTAGAGAGAGAAACTGACTTATTCAAAATCACACCATTAACATACTGCAGAACCAGGATTACAACCCAGATTTCCTACACTACAGTGTATTTTATACTCCACTGGTATTTCCACACTGCCTACACATTTTTTCACACCTTAGATTTCCCATTCACCTAAAGAAAATGGCAGTCTTGGAACTGAGTCATGGAATCAATGGAGTTACTATTTCCAGTTAGAGAAAACTTTCATTATTTGACATTGCCATGAAACAGTAATTGTATTTCCACAGAAATCACACATATTCAGTTACAATTTTATCCTACCAGTTTCAAAACAGATTTAAGGGCTAGGCATTAATAATACAATAACAATAGTGATTATATAACATAATCTCGAACAATGCTACATGTAGATTTGAAGGTTAATGAATATTTCTATGGCTATCACAATAGAAAAACAATGTATCAGCATAGAAAATGTCCTAACACTGATATTATGAAAGAGCTAGCAAACCTCCCAAACTGCTTACCAGTTTTCTGGGAATATTTCTCTCCGTAGCTGGGTCTGGCCCCTGGAGCTGCCAGAGAAAATCCCTTGTGGATTTTCTGTATGAAAATAATTAACCTAAGGAGAGTAAACAAGGAAAAGGGAGATTTCCCTTGGCAGACACAAACATTCACATTTGACTCATGGTAACGAGGTAGTAGCAATAGTCTAACTCTATTGAAAGAAAATCTTTTATATTTGCAGCTCATACGCACCTGCTGCTTATTTCCCAACCCCATTCAAAATTCACCGTTTAGTTTTGAAAAAACAAAAAAACCCAGAAATCTCCACAGCAACAACCATAGTATCAAAACAACGTTATAGCTTTGAGTTTGGGCATTTGTAGGGTGAGCTCTCCAGTTTTCTTGGGCTTTAGTTTCGTGTGAAAATACTGTGTGGGCAATATTATATAAGCCTAGTCGTGGCTGAAAACTACATGTTAAATCTTTTTTTGATGACCCATAAATAAATGTGTATACAAATAATATTTTAACTCAAATAATTTCTCATATTAAAAAAAAAAAAAAAACTAAAAGCAGCAAAGGGTGCAGTTCCACAAACCAGACTGAGCAATTTGTATTGAGGCTATGATCTTCTGGTCAATGTCAGCATTTCACTCTTGCAGTCTTATAATGTGCTCCTTTAGAGTATTTTTGCTCCAATTAAATAAAAATCTATAACACTACTGAATTGATTTTCAAGAATATCAGCCAATAAGTTAATGCTTTGTCTTCACCCTCTTATGGGATATCAGAGTGGTATCTATGGCACTTAGTCAAAGAATACTTCTCTCAGAGACTTCAGAAAAGAAATTTCAATTGCAGTGACAAACAGCCCATATGCCCAAAATATAAAAATAACTTAACATGCTTAATAATATATTGAAAACATATTTTTAAGTGACTTCCTGGGAGAACAAGAAAGTAAAGAATATTCAGAAGCTGAAAACAGAGAAAGAAGACACTTGGTAAATTTATAAAGGCCTGAAGCCAGCTTTTTCCAGGAAGCATCTGCTTAACCATGATAATTTCAGTTTCTGTTTTGACAGCAGCAGAGACCATGGGAAGTAGGTAACAAAATCAAGGACTATCCAAAGTGAATGGTCTAATAGAAGATTCCCACATAAAATTGAGTTTCAGAAGGTAACCGGGAATAAATCTACCAAACTGAAGGGTCAGCAAGTAAACCTGCTTCTCTAAGGTTCCCTGATAATCTGTAAGGACAATTTTGCTCTAAAAATCTACATTTTTCAGCCTGGATTCATGCTATCTATATGGTCAACAAAGATTTTCAAGTAGTCCCAAATTGGCAATGGTATCAGGTAACTAGAAGCCAACAAAAATGCTCTCCAGAGGAATGCAATCACATCCAGGCTTCAAAGAATTCCCACAGCTGAAGTTCTAAGGACTATGAACTCATCATGAACAGCGATGAACTATGTGAACAAATAAGGTGAAATTAGTGACAGCCAGCAAAAACAAGATGCTAGCAAATATTTCAGACATTGGAATTTATCAGAAAGAGAATATGAAATGAGTACTTTTCATATGTTTGAATAAATAAAGCATTTCTTAAAGTTACAAGCAAAGGACAAGAGAGTGTATAAATTAAACAGCAAGAATTGAAATAAATGAAACATATTTTCAAATGATAAATAAAATAAAATTAAAAAATTGGTTGATAGACTGAAGGGAAAATTAGATGCAGCTGAAGAAAAATTTAGTAAACTAGAAGATAGATACAAAGATGTTATCCTGAAAGAAGCCCAAAGATACAAAATACAGAAAATAGAAAAGAGGTTAGGAAGGAGTAAGAAGGTCTAACATGTGTCTAATCAGAGAACCAAAAAGATACTGATACAAAAATCAGAATAAGGCAATAATTAAAGGAATAAAAACAAATAATTTTACTGAATTATAAAAAGACACAAAACTTCAGATCCTCAAAACCCACTAGTTATCTTAAATAACAAATACATATATAATCTATACTTATATAATTAGCCATCAGTATTTTTGATGAAACTGTAGAACACTAAATGCAAGTGTGATATATAAAGAAACGTGAATTAAACTGAAAGCTATAATAGAAAACAGAAGCAATGGAAGATTATTGAATGTCTTCTGTTCAATAAGTATTAATATTAGAAAAAAGTATTAATCTAGAATTTTAAACAAGCAAAGCTATATTTCAAGTATAATAATAAAATTTTGTTTTCAGCTAAACAAAAACTGAAAGTTTACTACAGACTTTCACTAAAGAAAATTCTAAAAGTTCTGCTTCTCTCAAAAAGAAAACTATCATAGAGCTTGAGATGCAAATAAGAAACAGTGGGCAGTGGTCTTGGTAAATCTATAAAACATCGTTTTTAAAATAGTAATAATGATAATGTCTAATATATGGCATTAAAACATAGAGTAGGTAAAAGCAATAGCCAAAAATAGATTTTAAGTTATTGGAGGAGTTGTAATTAGAGTTAAAGCATCTTAAGGTCCAATATATTTCAAGTAGTGGGTAAAAATATTAACCAACTTCAGACATTGTTTAAATATGCCTTTGAAACTATCTAGGATAGTCATTTAAAAAAAAAATAGAGAGTGTAATTTCCACAACAGTAGGGTATAATAATGAAGAGCCTATGAGAAAAATAAATCAACAAAAATGCAACACATTTTTTAAAAAAGCAAATAAAACAAACCAATGAAGACAAGAAAGGAAGCAAAACATGAAACCAAAAAAGTCAAAAAACGGAAAGTAAAAACTAAGATGTACTTTAAGATCCAAATATATCTAAAGTAATTATAAAAGAGATAAACTTTTCTGTTAAAAAACAAGATGTTTCACCACATTTTTAAAAAATCTAGCTATCGGTCATTTACAAAGGACACTGTTAAACACATATATATAGACACAGAAAGTTTATATAAAAAAGGATGGAAAATATATGTACCAGGTTCAAACCAAAAGAACCTGGTGTCACATTATAAATATTGTATAAAATAGATTTTGATATAAAGTATTACTAGATCTAAGAAAAATAACTGCTTAAAGTTCAATTTATTAGAAAAAATTTTAAAACAATTCTAAATCTTTATGCATTTAATAACAAAACCTCAAATTATATCATTCCAAATTGAAAGCTCTGCAAGAGAGAGACAAATTCCAATGTCATAATGGAAAATAGTTACACACGTCTCAGGAATTGCTAGATTAGGCTGACAAAAAAATAGCAGTAAAATCTGTAACAGTTGAACACTATAACTGACAGTTACAAGCAAGGGACAGTGTTACTCTAACGTTACTCTAAGAAACATATAGTACATTACATCCAACAAATAGAGAGTACAATTCTTTTCTTTTTAATTTATTTTGGCTGTGCCGGGTCTTATCTGAGGCATGTGGGATCTTCAGTTGCAGCATGCGGACTTCTTAGTTGCAGCATGCATGCGGGATCTATTTCCCTAACCGGGGATCGAACCCCGGGCCCCCTGCATTGGGAGCTCAGTGTCTTACCCACTGGACCACCAGGGAAGTCCCTGAGACTACAATTCTTTTCTAAGCACACAACAATTATTTATTAAAATTTACCAAATGCCAGGCCAGAAAACAAACCTCAACAAATTAGTGATAGGCACCATCACAATACAATTAAATTAGAAATCAATAAAAAAGAAAAAAAAAACTAGAAAATTTTCTTACATATGAATTTTCAAAGCTTACTTTTATAAATTAATGTGCCAAAACATACCATAACTATTAGCAAACTGAAACAAACAATGTATAAAAAATATCCAATAAAGCATGAATAACTTAAGTTTGTCTAGAAATGCAAAGTTGGTTTAACATGAAAAATTCAACTAATGAATATCACCACGATAGTCAATTCCAGATTAGAAAGTCAATTATAATCTCAACAGATACAAGAAATGCACCCTATAAAATTCAATAGCAATTCATGATACTAAACAAATCTAATGAATTAAGAATAGAAAGAAACTTCCTTAGCATAACAAACCCTCAGCAAACATTATCTTAAACGGAGACACTGGAAGCATTTCCATTATAATGCAGAACCCTGGAAGAATGCATACCATCACCATTTGTTTTCAATAGCTACTGACATTTCTACACTGCAGTAGAACAAGAAAAGAAATGAGGTGTAAGGATTTAAAAGGAAGAAATCAGGCTGTGATTTGAGCAGGAAACAAGAGTGTCTACTATCCAAAAGACTATCCAATAGGATCTACAGATTATCATTACAACAGTTATGCACAAATTTTTACATTTATGACACATTTGGCATTATAAAGAGTGCTGCAGGATGCAAAAGCCTGGTCGTTTAATCAAATCAATGAAAGCAGAGGAGGCACTGGGGGATATTAGTTTCATCTCTTTAAATAGTGTAATGGTCCCCATGTATATATACCCTTCTACAAATGTTCCAAATAATTTTCCTGGAACATCACCTTTGTATCATAGTCCTCAGATCTCCCTTCCTAAAATCCCTATAAACATCAGAAATATTGGTGTTATTCTGCTCAGCCCTTTATCCTTTCAGTCATTCATTCAAACCCTGTGACAGACAACATGGAAAGCATCGATGAATAAGATGAAGCCCTTGCCTTCACAAGGTTCACAGTCTAGTGGGACAGTCAGTAACATAAATAAAGCAATGAGATGATAAAAATGTTCCTGAATATCCCAAGGTTATTGGTCTATATGTATTAGTGATGTGAAATGATAAGAGACATATCACAAACGCTACGAATACATGTGTTACGAAACAAACCCCCAATGCCTCTAGAATCCCAGCCATTTAATAACACTAAAATGTTCTTTAAAATGTTGCCTTACTTCCCTTATTCTAATTTGTGCATTCTAATAAATGTGGAATTTTAATTTTTTACTAGACTTGCTTTAATATATTATTTTTTAAAATACAAGTGTTTTTAAGAAATAACAGGGGGAGTACACATCTTCTAGCTTACCATTCAACTAATACTGCCTGTGGGCTCAGACCTCTATGAACATGACTCTCCTTTGTTTAGAACGAGAAAAGGTGGATGATAACTCACCAGAACACGGTGTGTGAAATGGCTGATTGGATAATCTTCAGTCTCAGGATGCTGGTGCTCATAAACTCTTGTGGGAATTTTCCAGAAGCTTCCCCGGACACTAAGGGCAGGTTGCCATTATGCAGAACCATAGTTCTGTGCTTTTCCTGGCTTCTGAAACCTGGACGCTCAGCATAGCCAAGATTGTCTCAGCCTGGTCATCATTCCTGTGGTCCCTGCAGCTTTTGCTCCCAGTGTCTCTTAACAGATCAGCTAGATCCACCTCAAGGAGACATGATACCCCTGTCTCACAGCACTGTAGACAGAACAGCCCTGAGCACATCCTAAGTGGCTTCTTGGTATCCAGGATAGGCCCAAGTATATCGTAATTGCCATATACAAAAATAAGAGAAGGTAGAAATAGGCTTCTTCAAGGTCAGCTACCTTGTGAATGGTCAGCGTAAGAACTAGAATATTCAGGCTTATTTCCACCATTCTCTACCCGAAGAGCTCAGGGATGGGTGAGGTATAAGAACAGACGTGGAAGAGGGCAGTCAGCCACATGGGAATGAAAAGCATCACAGGCTAGTGCTTGAGGCCCTGGCCACAGAAGCCAGACTGCCTGAGTTCAGAATCCTGGTTTTTGCCACTAATAGCCCTGTGACCTTTGACAAGTTACTTATTCTTTCTGGGCCTTGGCTTCCTCATCTGTCAAATGGGGAGAACCTTACCTCACAGGGTTGTGGAAACTGCAGTTCTTGAGACAATGGTAGAACTTTAATAAATATTAGCCATTTGCTAGATTTCCTAAATACAGTCAGCCCTCCATATCTGTGAGTTCTGCATCCACAGATTTGACCAACCTCAGATGGAAAACATTTGGGGAAAAAATTCCAGAAAGTTTCCAAAAGCAAAACTTGAATTTGCCGTGCACACGCAGCTATCTACATACCATTCATGTTTACAACCCTTTACAGAGCACTTACATTGTATTAGGTATTATAAGTAATCTCGAGATGATTTAAATTATACAGGAGGATGTGTGTAGCTTATATGCAAATACTACACCATTTTACATAAAGGACTTGAGCACCCATTTTAGTATCACAGGGGTCCTGGAACAAATCTCCCTCAGGTACCAAGAGATGACTGTATCTAATATTTTCAAGAGTACTATTATACCTCTGTCTGAAATAAATACAATTCCCAAAAAAAACGTTCTAAGTTCTACATAACAAAAGAAGTGGAAACATGAAAAGTTCTGTCAACCAACTATTTTAACCACATGCTTTTTCCAGAGAACAGATGGACTTCTCTAAGACCAACTTGAAGGTGAATAAATAGACTCACTATTTTGGCAAGAGGCAATTAAGTCGTGGACACAAAAGGGTCTTATGCTCCTTTTTCGTTTGTTTTAAGGATTGTTATTTATATTATCCACGGAGTAATCTCTGCCATAAAAAAACTAATTGCTGTCTCAACTTGAAGACAATTTATGCTGTCTCAACGTGAAGACATTTATGGTGAGCATCTTTCTAGCTCTGCACCGTACAATACAGTAGCCAGTAAGCTACTTAAATGTGGCTACTTAAATTTAAATTAATTAAAATTAAATAAATGTAAAATTCTGTTCCTCGTCACACTGATCACACATCAAGTGCTCAATAGCCATATGTGACTAATGGATAGAGAACATTTATTTCACCACAGAAGTTTCTATCGGATAGTACTGCAGATTATAAACTGGAGTATCTGGTACCACTTCCCAGCTAATCTTATCTGATTAGTATAGACCATTATAAAGTCACTGGTGAAATCCATCTTCAATTTAGAGTCTAGTGTAATAATTAAGAAACCTTATTTTACAATTATTTATGTTCATTTTTCCCAGGCACATCTGTATTTTTCAATTCTAATATCAGGAAATTACATAGTACCATATGTTCTAAGGACAGTTGGTAATTTGAAATGCACAGAGGAGATTTCCCAAGCCATCATTTCTTAGCATAATCATTTATTAACTGTGCAAATGACACTGTCCAGACTCCCCAAGTAAAGTCTACACAGCAAAAATGCCATTAAGTCAAACTGTTGTTCAGGAGATTTCTGCTGTGAACGCAGCTAATCTAAACTGGTAAAACTGTAAAACCGATACCTTATTCTAGATTTTTAATATATTTTCCTGATGTCTAAATGTATTACTTTAACATATAATTCTTTCCTTGACTTCAGCTCATTGTACCTGAGTTACCTGCTCTTTCAATATTTTAGTTTCATTACAAATATCCTGGCTGCAAATCAAGCAGCTGTAGGTGACACACATCTCCCAGGTCTGGTCCCCTGGAGGACTTGCTGGATTAGCACATCAGCTTTCACAGCCTCTAAGGAACCCAACTTGCTCCCAGGATCTGCCCTAACACTATTTATATCTCCTAATTTCATTGTGAATTCCTTGGAGATGGGGAGGTGGTCACATGAGTTATAATGAGCCCTATGTAATCTGTCATGAAAAAGAATATCAAGAAAATTAAAATGTCTCCTTTTAAAAAGAACGGGGATGGGAAGGAAGGATGGTGGTCATTTTTAGGGTTTGAGATATCCTAAGGGGTATTGTGGGGTAGTGGTGGGGAAGTTGGAAGAAATTTAAGAATTAGAATTTGGAGTTGAAAGAAGCTGTTCAGAGATTGTCTAGATCAGCTTTCCATTTAACAGATGAATAAAATGAAGCTCAGAGAGGGCATGTGACAGTACAGGATAGTGATTAAGACCATGGACTTTTGAAGTCAGATGATCAAATGCTGGCTCTGCTACTTAGTGGTTAAGTGAAGTTGAACCAGTTATTCAATCTGAGTCTCAATTTCCTCATTTATAAAACAGAGATTATAATACCGATAACTACCACATAGTCATTTGCAAAAATTAAATGAAATAATATGTTTCAAGTGTTAAAGCAGAGACTGACAAACCTACGTTCTCGATGACGATGGTGATGATGATGATCATGATAATGTGGTTGCCCAAAGCCTACCTGCAAGGTAATAGAAACAAGAAAATGAATGCAAGTTTGTGACTTCTAGTCTGATGCTCTAATCCATGTTTCCTGCACTAGTTTAACAATAAATACAACTTGCTACCAGTTTACTTTTTAGATCAGTAGACATGAGTCTCATCAAAGACTCCAGAAATGAACTTCTCTAAGACTGTCAGAAGGTACACAGGATGATGTCACCAAACTTCATAATTTCTCCTTGCTATGGATCTATTATTGTGCACTAATTTATCAACAGCTTGTTTTCAAGATGAGGTTATAAAGAACATGGTTCTTTATTCTGGATGAAGCTGAAGTCCCCAAAGGCTACTTGGCTTGTGCCAGGGGCACACACTTTGTTTTTCTGTTCGAAGCTATTATTTCCTTGTTTTATTTGGTTTTGAGTTCTGCTATACTACGTCCATATGTTGCTTCCTCTGCCCTCTCAGAGTCCTGCCATCCCAGCTCACCAGACAGCAGCTGCTTGTGTCCTGCAGGTATTCATTTTGGCATGTGCTCAAACTAGTGTCACCGCAACTCATTTCCATGTCGGATACTGGCTATTTCCCAGGGCTTCATCGTTTTAAGTGTCCTTCAATGTCTGGACTTTCTACCTCAAGAGATCCCAGTTTCTAGCCTGGAGAATTTGCAGTGAATATCCTGCAGTGCCCATGTGAAAAAAGCAAGGACACCTGGGGTAAGTTATCTCTTTTCCCACTTTTATAGTCATTCCACATATAAGGTCATCAACCTAATGTATCCACTAAATGGAACTTATGTCTCCGTTCACACTTATGTGGAAATTTACACTTTCCTTGAATTTTGAGATATTCTCTTGGAAAGCTTCCTCTTTTAAACAAAACAAAACAAAAAAACTATCCATTTCTCTATTCCCCATTCTTGTTCAGTAATCTGGATTTACAATGTCACATGCAATATTGGAGAAGTATTCTACTAACTGATCATATGCCATATGCTTATGAACAGTAATTAGCAGCTCCCTTTTCCACCCCAAGAACATCTGTCTCAGCTTACTGCCAGTCTATTTAGAGCCATAGCATCATTAATACCTAGATCTTGATCCTCTCTTTCACCATTAACATTTATTTAAAATCTACAATTTAAAATGTATAGATAAAGCTCTGAACATTTCTGCAGAGACAGCTCAGAAGAAAAGTCTAGATGCCCATCCTGATTCTAGATTATTTTACTGGTCAGTCTACCCAAATATCAAATTGCTAAATTTTCACACTGTCCCTCCCATGGCAACTTGATTTACAGAAAGCTCCTAGCTTGCAAGAAGCTAGGAGCATCAGCATCTTAAAAAAAAACACACTTTCTATTCAAGAGAGAATGAGTAAAAAGAAAGCAGAATTGGGGTTATTTTTGCCAGTTTATCTACCTTTGATGTCAAAGGAGGAATGTCCATTTTCCCTAGAAGTCATGGGGCATGTCTTCTTATGATTCTTGTGAACAGAAGCAGGCCATTTTGGAACAATGGAGCTAATTCTTCATCCTGATGATGTTAAAATAAATAAACCTTTTTTGTGCTTTTCAGATTATAAAGACCTCAGCAAACTTAAAGGATTCACGTAGACTCTGAACATGAAAGGTAAAAACGCTATAGAATTCAAGAAATTATGTTTCACAAATTGGAAACTGGATAGAAATTGTCAATTGCCAAAAACAAGTTTTGCTTCAAGAAAGACAGTAAGTAATACGTTGGTTCATGCTTATACTTAGTACATCCTTGGACAAGAAAGAGACAATTTGTTGTTTATACCAATAAAAATGTTTCAACAACAAGCTCCCTTCACCTCTGTAACATCTATGCATCCGAGGTCATTCCTCATGCACCACTAATTATTCAGAATTACTAATTATTCAGAATGCTCTGAATTTAGCCATGTATCTATTACCTATGATATGTTTTTGTTTTTTCGAATCATTCAAGGAATTGTATACCTACATAAAATTTTTACTGCCACTTGGCACTCCTGTGAAACTCAGCCAACTATTATTAGAATTCATTTCCTAAAAGATTCATGGAAGCCTTGGAGTGAATAGTACTTTGAAATAAGAAAGAAAAACTCATTTGTGCGACCTCTAACTTATTACATGATCCTTAATGAAGACCATGGCATAATTTATCACTAGTGATCAAGATTGTTTTCTACCATATATCATGACAAAAGTACTTTCCTATATAGTATTCACTGTATAGTATTTTCCCACACAAATCTATACAAAATGCAGAGTGAGAAATGGAAAATAATGAGTGGTAAGATAGCATCAGAGTGGTACACGTCTATCCCACCTGCCAACAGCTGCAACTTCAATATCTATTCCACTCCATTGTCCTGCAATTTTCTCTTTTTCACATCATATGATTTGTTGTAGTTATGTGAGAATAGAAAAATTAATCATGAACATTTCTAATTTTTTATTAGAAAGAGAAAATATCATTGAAATAAATATTTCCTGACTTAGAGCCCAAGCTCTCCTATACTATTGGATTCAATATTTATACTGGCTGCTGGGTTGTGAAGTTTACCAACTGAAGCTCCTACTTACCAAGCAACTGGGTAAAGGCAAGTCCAATAGGTTAATTTCTGTGTTCATAAAGCAAGTCAACTACGCTGATTTCTAATTTGTTTTCAAAAGTATCAACCACGTGAAAGTATAGGAACATCAAAGCAAATAGAAATTCAACGCAACACATGAACTGTCCATGAATCGATGCTTAAATCTGAAGACTAGAAAGGACTGTATAAGGTAATGGTTTTCCAGTTTGGTTCAAGGAGCGGTAGGGATTCTAAAGAAGTGTCTCGAGGACTGCCTTTGCTGTGTGCAGTGGTAAGTGAAACATTTCAACCAGATTCAGGCACAATCTCTCAGCTCTAATCTGAGCTACATATTAGGCTTCAGTGAATTCATTAAAGAAAGGTGTTTTGCAGATATTTCACTCTGGACCTACATCGTGCATCAGTTTAGACTGGTCAGAGCTTAAGGCAAAAGGCAGGAAGGCAAAGGTTTGGGTCTTGCTCTTCAGCTCGTGGTTATTAAAATGTACGCTTTAAGGGTCTTCTCAGGGGAGTACCATCCATCCTTCAGAGAAGACTACTGGTTGGCATATCTGCTAAACATTTTCACCACTTCCTTGAAAACACCACAGTGTGTAAGAGACTATGATTTATGAAATGTCAATACATATGCCAGTCAGTGACAATAAACTTAAAATAAACTTACATTGACAATAAACGTAAAAGGTAGATATTATTATCCTGGGATTCAGAGAGGTCGAGTAACCTCCCCATATGCTCAGAAACAGATTCAGGCCTTATGTGGCTTTCAAGCCATATTCACTCTAAAATGCTGCTTTCCATAAAGCATGCATTTTTAACAGAATCATTATCTCCCCCAATGGGGCAAAAATTGGTTTGGGAGGCAAAAATATCCTAGCTATTACAGTAGTTTGTGGCCCTGCAAAGGGTCACAGTACATGAACAGAATATAGTATATCTGTGGTTTTATGACTTCAAGGGGAGTGAGGACAAATAGAAAAAAAAGTCTAAAAAGGCTCCTTGGTTGGGTTTGGAGGGTAATAATAAAAAAGAGGCTGAGCTATATTTACGTAAAGACACTACATTTAATATTTCCCTTTTAGCCCATTTGGATTTTATTTACTAATGCCATTGTTTACATTCATCAATCTCTATTGAACTATCAAGGATACAACAGTGACCTAAAGGAATGTAATCTCTGCCTCACAGCACTATATCCTAGTACTCACCTGTCTGACTTTTTTCTATATTTGGTTTATTTAATTATATTCTCCCTCTAGCAATTTCATGTCATGTTTAATTTCATTAATTAGAATTTTTCTTATCCCCTATCTTTTTCCTACTAATTTTATTGCCTTTTGTTACTTTATTTGCCTTTTTTCTTATCAGAGGAACAAATTGAAACTCATAGATTTTTATCACTATGCTTAAGCAAGGTAGGCCAAGGTCAATGTTTAAATTGGGAAAAATTCAGAATCACATACATATCACCTACTTAATTACCTTTTATTCAGGAATCCTACTGGCTTGGTCTTTTGAGACACAGTCCATATAAATATATTTGGAAGTGGCTTCTTTTTGTGTTCCAAATAAGGTAAATGAAAGATATAAGTAGATTTCCTTATTGATACACAGCCTTCCCTTGGGGAATATCCCCCATCCTTTGTCTTAAAAGTATCTCAACAGTCTTCACAGAGGTTTGGCTCAAGGGTATGAACAAAACCCTTCTATTTGCCTTTTAATCCATGAAAAAAGCAATGCCAGCTCTGGAGCCCATATCAGGCATAAGGAAGGCTAGAAGCTTTAGAGATAATAACTACAATGGGAGTGGAAAGGATATTACACTTAACAGGAACTATAAGTTTTGCAAAACTCTTTTTATTATTATTATTATTTATATCTTTATTGGAGTATAATTGCTTTACAATGTTGTGTTAGTTTCTGCTGTACAACAAAGTGAATCAGCTATATGTATACATATATCCCCATATCCCCTCCCTCTTGAGCCTCCATCCCACCCTCCCTATCCCACCCCTCTAGGTCATCACAAAGGATCGAGCTGATCTCACCATGCTATTGGTAGTGTATATATGTCAATGCTACTCTCTCACTTCGTCCCAGCTTCCCCATCCCCACCGTGTCCTCAAGTCCGTTCTCTGCGTCTGCGTCTTTATTCCTGCCCGGACTCTAGGTTCATCAGTACCATGCAAAACTCTTTTAACTGTTTCTGTCTCTAAATATCCTAAAATGTCAGTCTCTTTGCAATTAAGAAATTCAAAACATGTTCTAGCCAAAACATGGGATTGAAAGTATTGGCAGACTCAGGAATTGACAAACTGTAAAATATTATTATGCCATCAATTTATCCATCTATGAAGTATATACACCCTTTTTAATTTGCCTTCGCAGAACAGAACAGGTAGTGTTTGGCCATCCCTTGGGAAGATAATCCATGGCCTAATCAGGCAAGGATTTTCCCTCCATTTGTTCTACAAAGATCCTCCATTTACTCAGAAGATGATTTCCTGATACTTACACAATCCAGTGGTACCACAGGCCAAAGTTCTCCTGAAGAGTAACAGTAAATTCACTTTTTGCATCAATCGATTTGAATTATTGGAATGATGCTATTATCTCATCCCTCATGCATTATATCTATTTATCATAACCAAGTCAGTCACTTCTTTCAACAAAACATTACTGAAGGCCTACTGCATAGGCTATGTGAACAGCCCCCTACACCACAAGATACAGAAGATGATCTCCTTCAAATATTTAACTTTAACAATTGCTCATGAATTTTCCAAACGCCCTCAGTGAGAATTCTTAGGAGACACAATGGCTGGTCCTTAATTGGGCAAATGAAGTCTATTTTCTCAAGACTATTTGCTAAAAAAAGAAAATCAAAAAAAAAATCAAAAAAAATAAAAATAAAAAAAGAAAATCCTTTTAATGTAAAGACAGGATTTTAGGAGCACTCTGTTTAGACAGCAGGTCTTTCTATCTCTTTTCTCAGATAATAAGCCCAAGTTTAGGTTGACTGGGCTCACCTCAAGAATGAGTCTCAGACTGGAAGTTACTCTTCGTTTGTTGAATGGCAGAACCTTATTCATCAGCTCTGGTCTATCTAATATTTCAGAGCTGAATTTAAAAAAGAAAGAAAGAAAGAAAGAAAAAAAGGCAAAAGCCTCATTCTTGGATTTTACAGAGAGAAATCCAGCAAAGGAATTTTCTACTGTACTGAAGATCGCTAATCCCTGCTTCCCTTCTGTAAAGGCTTGGGTCTTTGTAGTGAAATCTAAATAGCACAGAAGAGGCTAGCTCACCAATAAACTGAAGGTAGGATTCATGGGGTATGCAAATCCCTCTTCCAGAGAGAGCCTGGGGAATGCACTTCTGCTCTATTGTGACAGCCTTCTGCCCTCCTACAGTCTGGGTGCCTCACAATTAGTCCTAATGACCCAACTGCCTGGTGTGGTAATGGTCTTGTCACAGATTTAGCTACAGACAACGTGGTCAGGAAGAAGTCTTTCCCCACAGACCAGTTTTCTAGGACTTTCTGTGTGAAACCAAGAAGAAAACATTTTGTCAAACTTATGTGCATATATATTCGAGTAATGCTGAATGCCCATGGGATGTATCTGATTTATAAATACCTGGAGCATTTCCATGAAACCTGGGTCTCGTTTTGGATCTATAATGAAAACCCAAATCACATGCTTTCAAATTCTCCAGGAATTCTTTTTATGTCCTAGATTTTAGGATGCCAAAAAAAAAAACAAAAAAAGATTTGTGTTATTTTATTTCAATTGTCCTTCAACTGATCCTGATACATATTTTCAATATATTCTTTTAAAAAGAGTATCTAGCATAATTTTCAGGATGAGAAGACATACAACATTTGTCTCACTTTCATTTTATAGACTTTTTAAAAAAATTTATTTATGGCTGTGTTGGGTCTTCGTTGCTGTGCGCAGGCTTTCTCTAGTTACGGCGAGCGGGGGCTACTCTGTTGTGGTGCACAGGCTTCTCATCGCGGTGGCTTCTCTTGTTGCGGAGCACGGGCTCTAGACATGCGGGCTTCAGTAGCTGTGGCTCACAGGCTTTAGAGCGCGGGCTCAGTAGTTGTGGCTCCCAGGCTCTAGAGCGCAGGCTCAGTAGTTGTGGCGCATGGGCTTAGTTGCTCCGCGGCATGTGTGATCTTCCAGACCAGGGATTGAACCCGTGTCCCCTGCATTGCAAGTGGATTCTTAACCACTGAGCCACCAGGGAAGTCCCTGTAGCCTTAATAAGTATATTTATCATTATAATAAAACTAAAATATATCAACAGTGTATATGACAATGCGAGTACAATTTGAGGAACTAATGAATTCATTTCACCTTTCATATAGCACTAGCTACATAATTCAAAGCATCTGAGAAGGTAAAAATAAAGGGTTTTTTCCCCCTCTAAGTGACATTGAGTTCATTTAGGAGAAAAAGAGTTAAATTCTTTGCCTACATAAGCAGCAGCAATTTAGGTGCATTTAGAATCTAAAGAAGAAAACACTTTATAGCTATTAACTTAACAATGATAAACTTGTTCCTAAAACTGATTGAATAGAAATCACTGGCCCATAGGAAATAAAGAAACAGCCGACCTTGGTTGCCTTCCCACTTCCTCCTTCCTCATAGACCCAGTCACCTGTAGCTCTTCAGCCTTCCCCTTTCCCCAGAAACCCCACATGCCTGGAGAAGCCTCCTCTCCCCCAGCTCTTGAGTGGGTTTAGTAGCTACAGGTAATCCCAGACCTCTTGCCAATAATCTAGTCAGGAATGGGGATGTGACTCACATTGAACAAGTGGTACCTGAGGAGTGGCTTAAAGGGATCTGCTAGGAAAATTCTGACCCTTCAAGACATTTTCTAAAACAACCTCTGCTCTCTCTTCCTGACCACTGCTATGCATAGATGGGAAGCCATGATGTCTACAGACATTTTACCAGCCTGAGGAGGAACGCATGGAGGAGAATTGAGAAAAAAGACTTCCAGGAAACAGAAATGAAGCCAAGATTATGGGAAGCCTGATCAATACCCTATACCCAGACATCCCATTAAGTGAGCTAATACTTTTTGTATTATTTGAGTTGGGTTTCTGTTACAACTGAAAGAATGCTATCAGATATGAAAGTCTAAGGCAAGGTACATTTTCTCACAACTACTGAAATACGCACTATTAAAATCATTGATTTTTGTTAAAATATTGACTTCAAAGAGCTCATGCTTAAATTGAATACTTAGGCATATTAAGGCCTATCTCTTAGACTAAAATCTTAGTATGTTATCACTGGCACCTACTAGCAAGAACTCACTTATCAGATTAGTTAGTTATCGCCTAGAGAAAGGGATAATTTCATTACTTAAACATAAATATATTGAGTGCCTACAGTGTGCCAATACTACTCCAGGCAATGGAGATACAGTAGTGAACCACACAGACAAAAATTTCTGCACTCATGGAGCTTATATTCTGGAGGGGGAAACAAATGATAAAGCAATACATTTGTAAAATATGTAATATGCCAGATGGTGCTAAGTGTTAAGTAAAATCATACAGGCACAGAAATAGAGTCTGAGGATGAAAAAGATGTTATAATTTTGAAAAGAAAGTAGGGAAAGCCTCACTTCTCATTAACATTTGAACAGAAACCTAACTAAGTAAGGGAGCAATAGGGTGGCCAGGGGAGGTGAGGAGGGAGACAGCTACAAGCAAAGGAAAGAGTGTGTACAAAATCCTGGAGGTGGAAACCTTCCTGCCTTTCCGTGTTCCAGGAATAGTAAGGAATGCAACATGGCTAGGCTGCAGTGAGGAGGGGAGGGGAGAAAGCAGATCAGAGAGGGAACGTGAGGCCACTTGTACTTGCAAGAGTCTAAGCCAGGGTCAAGAGCAGTAATATGAAAGTTGTTAGGAGAAGTCTGGTTATAGGTATATTTAGAATGCCAACAGGATAGTTGATGGATTGGATGTGAGTAGGAGTCAAAGATAGCTCTCAGGTCTTTGGCCTGAGCCGCTAGGACAGAGGTGGCATTAACTGAGATGAAGATTATGGCAGAACGAACTTCTCTGGAGGGGTGGGGGAGTTAGAGTTGGTTTGGGACTTACTGAATGTGAGCTGCCTATTAGAAGCCCAAGTGGAGACGTCAGGAAATCAGCTGATTCTAGGAGACAGGATCTGGAATTCATCTCCAGGCTGGAGATGTAAATTTAGAAATTGTCAGTGTATAGTTAGTATTTAGAGTCATGAAATTATCTGGAGAGTAGCAGTAGATTGTAAAAATAAGAGATCCAGGAACTGAGCCCTGAGAAGATGTGACAAGTATATTAGAAAAGAGAAGCTTAGATAAAGCTGTTGTGACAGAGAAAGGACCCCAATTTCCAACCAGCCCAAAGACTTGGAAACAGGGATAAAGGAGATCGGACACATGCCTAAATGATTGTCTTTATGACTTTAATTCTCCCACCCATAGAGCATCTTAACACAGGATGAAGATTCAATGAGATTTTGATTTTTGTGGATGGAGCCATTAGCCACAAGTATCAGAAAGCCTAGATTCAAATTGGAATAAATGGTAAGAGGACTATCCCATATGACAATAAACCTACAGGAAGAGCAGACCCAGGGCAGGGAACAGGGCTCACCGCAGCCTCCCTATGGTTCTCTTCCCTCTGCTCTCTCTCCCCAGCATTGATTTAGACTTCGGGAAACTACCAAGATGGTCGCAGCTTCTCCTGACCTCACAGCCAGACTATATTCAGGGACAGAAAAACAGATCACCTCTTCTAGTGTCTCAGAATATAAAATAGCGAGGAGCCAGAGAGATTTATTTCAGTGAATGGGTGACACAGAAATTGATAACATAATCAAGAAGGAAGTGATTCAGAAGAGATGTCCAGTGATGCCCTTGAGCTCTTAAACAAAGAAAAATTTTCAAGTACTTCCTAATTGCCTTCTTTTTTCTTCTACTGTTTGCCTTAATACAACCAATCTTTCAAGGACATTACCAAATTCCTTCAAATCTTTTTTCTTAGTTTCCTCCCTATGGACTTCCATCGCTTGCTCAAATTTATACCAATCATTTTCTGAGCCTACTGCAGAGCTACCATTATGGGAATGAACTTTATTATTCCCCTGGGCATATTTTCTGGATCCCATAAGGAGCTCTTTCCTAGAAAGCTCCAATAAGACATCCCTTCTTATTTCATTGGCCAAAACTAGATCCTATGCTCACTCCAAAACCAACCAATGGCAAACAGATAGTAAAATCATCACTAGACTAATAAGGTTTATTTATGATCTAGAGATAGGATGCCTCTCTGAGGAGCTAATGTTTAAGAAAATCAATATCTGGTTGTCAGGAAGAAGGAGAGAATTGGATGCTAGGTAGGCAGTCAACAGTATCTGATATGATAAGGATTAAAAAGCCCTATTTAAAGCCAAAAAAAGGATTAATGAATTATATAAAGAAGAAAGTATAATTGCAAAAATTAAACAGCCATCTATTTTATTCCAAAAGTTCTAACCTCGTGAAATATGAAATGACTGAAAGATTGATTTGGATTTTTAAAATCACTTCTAGCACTAACGTTTTCCCTTCAATAGTATTTTGATAAAAGAAAAAAAAAAACAACCTTGTGAATTACTATAAAACACCATAAAATATAACTGCTCTACTTTAGAGAAATCTTAGTATTTAATGGTAATAATTTTAGGACATAAGCTGATTGAAGTACTATTTTAAACATTACACCGCTGATTCCAGGTAAATGTAAGATCAAGTTTCAACTGATAGCAATCTGATAGGTTTCAGGCCATAAATTACTTTATTACTAAATTACTTTTTAGATTTATACCAGAAAACAGTGACCACCTGACTCTTAAAATGCAATTTAATGGAGCTACTGTTGAAGTTAGAGTACAGACAAAGCCAGATTAATAGTAGATTAGATAAATGTTGGTGATGTCATTCCCAAAAGTTTGCAATTTATCTTGCCTATTTTTCTCTCTTTCAGTGTGATAACTCTAAATTGGTGCTTATAAAAGCCATAACTCATCCTTCAAAATCTCTTCTATTTTCTCATCAACCATGTATCCTAGGTCCTGTAGATTCTGACCTTCACTTTACTTCATTTGCTTCTAATTGGGTCTCTGTCACATTAATTGCATTTAAGAAGGTTATTTGAAGAAGGTGAAAAAACACCACATTATACATGTGCAGAATTGTCATCCGAACAGAAAAACTCTTTTCTCATAGAAAAGTCGTATTTCTAAAAAGAAATATATGGAACAATTTACTTTTTCTGTCTCTGGCTAAATGATGACTAAATATGATCCCTCATCCTTTTATAACTGATAGACATTCGGCCTAAATATATCACTGCCATCAATTTTCTTTTGTACAAGGGTAATAGTGTGTTTGTTCTTATGTGCTTTCGATTTCTATATGGTGTTTATTTCTCTGTTTTTTATTAGTGTTGTTTCTGTTAATGAAAAGTCATTCAGTAAATAAGATTATCACTATTTATGCCAGCTATCAGGTTTCTCTAGTAACGAGGCTATCAGGTAATACAGGAGAGTTCTTTCTCTCATACAAAATATTTCTCACTCATTTTAACTTCGACTTGAAACATTAATCTTTCCTCAATTCTTTAAAGATAATTCCAAATTAATTATTAGACTGCACCAAGTAGAAGTAATGCAAATACTTTAAAGGGAGAAAAATGGATAAACTAATTGATACTTCATGAACTAGTCACCTGAACCTTTTCTTTCAGATTTAAAATAGCCTTCTCAAAGTCAGAGTTGATATACTTCATAAGAATTATTATATCATTTTTCTTTGGAAGTTTAAGATATAGAGAATGAAACCAGTATCTGAGAGAAGGTGTTATCACCTGACAAAATAACTTAGGGGGCAATGATGAAGAAAATACTAATTAAAGTTCCCAGATTATGCATATCTAGCCATCTTTCCTGAACCTTCCTGACTTCAAACAGGTTATATGTTATTGATTGTCTGATAATGGAGGAGTCATCATTAGACCCTATGATGTTCCCATGTGGAGAGCTCCACTTATGGCATCCCACACTGAATGTGTTCTTTGATATGATGATTCACTTTCCATTTATGAAGAAATACTTTATCATTATTTAGAGCCCAAATCCACTGGCACACACATAGTCCAAAATTTTTAGCTTAATGAAAATTTAATCAAACTACAGGTTTAAAATAATGCATGCGGCTAACAAGATCACAGTGTGATAGTGGAAGTGTGTGCTGGTTGCAGGAGATACGGTATCCTGTCTAGACACAGCACATGCAAAAACACTCGTCTAAAAAAAGACTCACCTCATTATGATGACAGATTCTGCCCTTTGCGATGCAAACAGTTGTCTGGTGTGGGTTAGAAAAGTTGCTCCTTCCTGAACAAACATTAACCAGTTTGTCACTGGTAACTGCCTGTTAACTGGCATTTCTCTTCACCACCCCGTCAGTTTTGTTTCATCTTAGCTCTCACGCTGTCGGCTGCTGCAGCTGTTACACAGTGACCTTGGCCCATCTCAGTTTGAGTGCAGGGCAAGGAACATAGATATGAACAACGCACCCCCAGCCCATTCCCAGAGTGCACAAAAGTGAAGAGCTGGAGAGCTTTATTTCAGAGAATGTGCCAGAGAGAAGTTGACAACATAATCAAGAGAGAACTGATAGACAAGAAAAAGACCCAGTGTTGGCCTTGGACCAACAGGGCACTGAGTATGTTTTTCAAGTTTTTCCTAATTGCCTTTCCTTTTTCCTTATATCATCTGCCTTAACACATCCAGTCTCTCAAGAGCATTACCAAACTTCTCTAAACTCTTTTTCTTAGTTTCTTCCCTTCTGGTCCTCTGTCCTCTTGCTCAGCCTGAACTGATGGCTCTCGGGGTCTACAGCCCCGCTGTCACCATGGGACTGTGCTTCATTACCCTCCTGAGCGAGATCAACTGGCTGCCATAAGTTGTTCTTGATTTGCTCCTTATTTTGCTCTTATCCATCTTTAAATAACTTCTTAAGTACAACTTAGGATGTATGGAAGGTAAACTTTCTAAGTCTTTAACTACCTGAAAATATTGTTATCTTATTACAGACATATCTCATTTTATTGTGCTTTGCTTCATTGTTCTTTGCAGATATTGAATTTTTTTAATAAACTGAAGGTTTGTGGCAACCTGCATTGAGCAAGTCTGTCGGCGTCATTTTTTCAACAGCATCTGCTCACTTCATATCCCTGTGCCACATTTTGGTAATTCTCACAATATTTTAGACTTTTTCATTATTATTATATTTGTTGGGGATCTTTGATGTTACTACTATGACTCGCTAAAGGCTCAGATGATGGTTAGCATCTTTTGCCAATAAAGTATTTTTTAATTAAGGTAGGTACATTGTTTTTTAAGACACCATGCTAGTGCACACTCCATAAACTACTATAGTGTAAACATAAACTTTATATGGCCTGGGAACCAAAAAATTTGTGTGACTTCACTTTATTGCAATGTTCACTTTATTGTGGTGCTCTGGAATGGAACCTGTGGTATCTCTAAGGTACAGGTCTGCCTGTACAGAGCTTGATTTAAAATTTAACTGGGCATAGAATTCTACTTACCTCCTCCTTGCATAAGAATCACAAGCTGGGATGAAAAACTAACTTCAAACAATCCTAACAATTTCTAATCCCCTTTCCAAGATTGTATTAGAATGAGTTAGCTTCTGATTTACACAATGACACCATCACAGAAACTTATCATGGCATCTCCTTGGCACTAAAGAAATTCAAGAAATTGCTGAATTGCATTCTCAAAATAATGTGTTGTGAGCAAAAGCGTTGTTCACCCAAGTATCTGGCTTTATATGGTGTTTCCTAAAACAAGTATCAAACACTTACATAACACTCACTGTATATTAAAAAGTGTTCTAAAGGCTTTACAAATATTCACACATGGGATCCTCATAAGAAGCCTGTGAGAACGGTACTATTATTATCTTCATTGTAAAGATGAGAAGACTGAGACATAGAGGCATTAACCGATCCATGAAGAACACACACTGGTAAGTGGCTGATTCGGGATTTCAGGATTTGCACACCCAGGAACTCTTGTTCGGGAGATCATGAGCACTAAGCTATGTTGCCTCTCAAGAGCCAAACATGTCAGACTCCTTAAACATTCCCTTGCACTGTGGATATACAATTAGCCTTTGAACATTACAGACGAATAAAGAGCCCTACAGGAAAATGTGATACTGTTTATACTCCCTCCCGGCTCAAACTGTTCCTTCCTAAATTGTCTAAGTTCTTACCTACTTACCATTCGATACATTTGGAGCCTTCAATAAGTGTTAAGTGGATGCTGTGCTGCTGACACTGCTATAATCCTTGAAGAGTAATGAGGCCCTCAGAAGAAAACGAACCACTTATTTCATTAGTTAACTCAAAACATCTCTCCCTCTGTTTTACAAATAGATCAAATAAGTATAAATGCTCAAAACTATAAAATTTCCAAAATTTCAAGATGCTGGGTGTCCTTTTCAATCATAATAGTGTATGGATTGACTAATATTTTATTCTGAACCTTCCCCCTTTTTACTGGATTTTCGTTTTAAATAATGAAAAACAAACTTAACCGAGGGAATACTTTGAAGTATCACTTTTTAAATCTTCATGTCCACTTTCACTGTCATTCAACGCAGTTGCACCTTTTTTTTTAATTAAATTATTACTACAAATTTATTTTATTTATTTATCTTTAGCTGCGTTGGGTCTTCGTTGCTGTGCACAGGCTTTCTCTAGTTGCATCGAGCTGGGGCTACTCTTAATTGTGGCGTGCTGGCTTCTCATTGCAGTGGCTTCTCTTGTTGCGGAGCACGGGCTGTAGGCGTGCGGGCTCCAGTAGTTGCAGCATGTGGGCTCAGTAGTTGTGGCGCACGGGCTTAGGTGCTCCGCGGCATGTGGGATCTTCCCAGACCAGGGCTTGAACCTGTGTCCCCTGCCTTGGCAGGCGGATTCTTAACCACTGTGCCACCAGGGAAGCCCCGCAGTTGCACCTTTTATTTTTTGTCTGCTCCATCCCAGAGCCAATGCCTACCCTAGACCTATGTGGTGGTGACTTCAGCCCATATGACCTAAGTTCCAATCCTACTTCTGACACTTAGTAGCCAGGAGACCTGACACTAATGTCCACCGTCTCTGAAACTCAGTTTCCTCATTTATAAAGGAGTAATAATAATTCCACCCTTGCAATTTTGCTGTGAAAATAAGAAGCAACACACATGAAGAATTTGATCTGTAATATGTATCCAATAAATAGAACTTGTCTTAAGAAAAAGAAAGTGTAAGGTGTCTTTAAATGCAAATGGCCTAAGTGCAATTTTGCTATAAAGTACTTCTTCCAAAGTTTGAAAAAAATTAAGAGATGATTCCTGGAGTAATGGTTTTATTTTCCAAGCTATGAAAATGAGTTTAAGTTTTCAAAAATGAGATTTGTTAAATTGCTCATTTGGGATAAAATCGAGCAAAGTGAAATATTAAGCAAATTTTAAAGATTTCTTCCCAAAAGCAGATCTCTCATCATAATTATTGACCACGTCCTTTTCTCGCCTTGTCCATACTAACAACCACATCTTAGAAAATTCCCTCAAACCCTTGCTAGTCAACTATACAGGTTCAGAATTCTCTTTTTAGAAAGACCTTCAGGGCTTCAGTCATTCTATGAACAGTTAAACTATTCTGAAGGTCTCTGGGTGATTGGCATTCTCCAAGTTGTTAATTAAGAAAATGTATAAGATATACCAAAAACTAGGGCTTCCCTGGTGGTGCAGTGGTTGAGAGTCCGCCTGCCAATGCAGGGGACGTGGGTTCGTGCCCCGGTCCGGGAGGATCCCACATGCCGCAGAGCGGCTGGGCCTGTGAGCCATGGCTGCTGGGCCTGCGCGTCCGGAACCTGTGCTCCGCAGTGGGAGAGGCCACAATGGTGAGAGGCCCGAGTACCGCAAAAAAAAAAAAAAAAAAAGATATACCAAAAACTATTTAAGTATACTACTGTGAAAGATCTGATTTTTCTAAGTTTGGTCTTGCTTTCAAGTATCTTAAGAGAGAGAGTCTGAACTGTTATAAATGAGGTGTTCTGGGCTTTGAGATTCTTCACGCAATCAACATGAAGCTAATGGCACCTATAGGTCTGAATTCAAGACAGAAAAATGGTGTCTTCTCACATGGTAAACACAATGCCCAGCAAATGAGTCTTTTTCCCCTACACAGTCATACACTTGTGTCCCATGCTTTCTGCAGCATTACTGGTAAGCCACCATTCCCAGTTAGGTCAATGGGACCAAATACTAAGGAACTGAACGTATTCAAGTCTTCCTACCAATGAACCCTCCCTACTCCTGTGCACACACATAAATGCATTCCGTAATTTCTTTCACATGAAAGAAAGAAAATGTCTGATTCAATGCTAACATCAAAAAGGAATATTAGCAGACAGCATTCAGGCCTCAATACACATGTTATAAAAGGTAGTGATGCTAGAAGTGTCTGTTGCATGTCATCTTTTTTTCTGTGTGTGTGTGTGTGTGGTGGTAGTGTTGGTATTGTGGTGTTATAAGACAAATTTATAAACACTAATACTCTAAACTAGCCTTTATATATGTGTACATACAGCTGATTCACTTCATTGTACAGCAGAAACTAACACAACACTGTAAAGCAATTATACTCTAATAAAAAAATAATAAAAAATAAAGTAGCCTTTAAAAATTGCCTGTATAAACTCTTTTAGTTTCACAACATATTGCCTAATTTAGAGTTTGCTTTAGATTTAGTTTTACTAAATACTCTCAATTGTAAAATTATCTAAACATAAACATATATGTGAGATACATAATATCGAATCATCAAAATATAAAACCTCTGACCAAATACTTCTTTTTGTAACAATTACACTAAGGGATTAATCCAAACTGAGCCCAAACAAATAAAAACACAATGTAAATTGATACAGCCACTATGGAGAACAATATGGAGGTTCCTTAAAAAAGTACAAATAGAACTACCATACGACCCAGCAATCCCACTACTGGGCATATACCCTGAGAAAACCATAATTCAAAAAGAGTCATGTACCAAAATGTTCATTGCAGCTGTATTTACAATAACCCGGACATGGAATCAACCTAAGTGTCCATCAACAGATGAATGGATAAAGAAGATGTGGCACATATATACAATGGAATATTACTCAGACATAAAAAGAAACGAAATTGAGTTATTTGTAGTGAGGTGGATGGACCTAGAGCCTGTCATACAGAGTGAAGTAAGTCAGAAAAAGAAAAACAAATAGCATTAGGCTAACACATACATATGGAATCTAAGAAAAAAGAAAAAAAAGGTCATGAAGAACCCTAGGGGTAAGACGGGAATAAAGACACAGACCTACTAGTGCATGGACCTGAGGATATGGGGAGGGGGAAGGGTAATCTGTGACAAAGTGAGAGAGTGGCATGGACATATATACACTAACAAACGTAAACTAGATAGCTAGTGGGAAGTAGCCGCATAGCACAGGGAGATCAGCTAGGTGGTTTGTGACCACCTAGAGGGGTGGGATAGGGAGGGTGGGAGGGAGGGAGATGCAAGAGGGAAGAGATATGGGAACCTATGTATATGTATAACTGATTCACTTTGTTATAAAGCAGAAACTAACACACCATTGTAAAGCAATTATACTCCAATAAAGATGTTAAAAAATAAATAAATAAAAAACAAAAACACAATGTTCATCATCACATAAAATATAATATTGAAAACTCAGGTATATTTACTTATGCATATCATTTAAATTAGTCAAGGTAAACCTTTGATATGATGGAATATAATATAGCAATAAAAATTTTTATACTGTTTCCAAAAAATATTATTGCTATAAGGAAATGTTAACAAGTAATATATATATGTAACAATATTATAGCATGGTTCAAATTATATATTTTATGTAAATGTGTATTTGTACATATCTACAGTATACAATATATATATTTATTCATTTATGTATATAAGGGCATAAATACATGTGAAATTCCAAAAGGATATATACCAATGTCGGTAGTGTTACTTCTGGACAGTGCAATTAGAGAACATGTTTAATGTTCTTATTTTTATGTCACTGTACATTCCATGAGCTGTACAATGAATCTGCATATTTTTAATACAAAAATATTGTTTCATTTACGAAAAAACCCTCAATTGGACATGGAAATCATAAATCCTCAGAAGCACTTGTGCCAGTGGCTTTGGTAGTTATGATAAAGATAGCTACTTGCCTTCTGACCTCCTTTCTCTGTCTTTGCTAGCAGCAGAGTAGTAGAGGGTCCTGCCTGCTGCCTGGAATTAAGTTCTGCATCTCCTAGCTCCCCTTGTTGCTGGGCGGAGCCATGCGGCTAAGTCTATGCCAATGAAATGTGAGTAGAAACGCTGTATGCAGCCTCTTGGAAACCTCTTTAATGGAAGCCAATGGGATAGGAGAAGCCTATTTTGGTCTTTCTGCATTTCCTCTTGCTCATGGCCCACAACAACATGACCTTGAAGATGGAGGCTGACTAAAATGACAGAGCTTAGCCCCAGAGGAAAATTAGATCCCTATTGGCCATGAAGCCACTGTACCAGCCCTAGATTACTTCTATGAGAGAGAGAAATAAACCTGTATCTTGTTTCAGCTTTCTTATTTGGGGATTTTTCTCTTCTGTGTACCTGCTATAAACTCACCCCACCAACACTGACCCATGGAGACATCAGCAATTACACCAAAGGGCAGTAGCAGCAGTAAAAATTTCTTTAGCAAACATCAGAAAAATCGATGTCTTATTTGGCCATAAAGAACTAGAGCAGAAAAGGAAAAAAGCAGCAGGCCCCGCATTGCAGCAAGACCTGGAGCCACTTGTAAGAAATCTGAAGGCAGCTGGCATTCCCACCTAGCAGGTAGCCATTATTAACTGGTAATATTCTTCCTACAGCTCACTAGACCTTTAAATGGCGTGGTTCCATCCATCAGTTTATTCTTCCTGACAGATAAGTAAAAATCCATAAGGATTCTTTTCCTTCAAACTTTCTGCATAACTGTAATATAAAATTAATAGTTTTTGTGACCTGATCATTTCTCGGCAGACTTCAGTTTCCTTCTTTCAAGCTATACTATTTCATGTTTAATTACTGCTTTACAGTATTTTTAAATTACTAAAATTTTATTAAGCCCTAATGAAATTTCAGAAGTGAAATCTATACTAGATTTAATTTTTGATTATTTAATTGTAAGACTACTTCCTCTGGGACTTTGGGTTTCATTTGTCTGATAGTTTGAGTCTAAAGTTTTTAAAACACAATGCAACATTTTTAGTATCTTCTTCCAAATGACAGCACAATTCAGCATTTTCTCCTATTTCCATTCTATCAAACTTTGCCCCTCTGTCCCAAACTTACCATATTTATCAAATTTTATCAAAGACCTGACTTTGATTTCTTTTTCAAAGCCATAAGATGAAAATTCCAGGTCAATAAGAGGAAGAAATAATCCAAAGTTTTCTCAGTCCCTTTTCTCCTATCAAATAAAATGTTAAGCAGTATCCAGGCATTTGTTTGAACATGGTTATGTTTAATTGTACAAACCATGCCCAGAATTGTTCACTTGATACCTTGGAGGAGAATGACAGAGGAGTGTTCCCACACATACTTACACACAAGCCCACAGCTTAAAACTTTAGGGAGCACTAAGTGAATGTTCCAGGAGTATTCTGATCTTTTTTATTATTTTCTCTGGGTCAAAGTTTGGGGCCCATAATAAAATCCAATTATAGGATTCACTTGTCTAAGAATCAAAGGGACAAATTCCACTCCTCTGATCAATCTACTTAGAGACATTGGATTCCCAAAAACTAATTAGAATAAGCAAGTAGAATTTCTAAACAGAAGGCCTTTGAGTAAAGAATATGCAGATGTTACTCCTTTTCCTTCCATGTAGGTTTGCATTTTTGTATACTAGAAAAGGGCACATTGATCTTGCCATACTTTGCTTAAGAAAACTGGTTAAACTCTATCATAATCTTGGGTTCCTATAAGAGTAAAAAATTGCTACAGTGTGGTTCCAAAAGTGTCAAATCCATCTGAGGAATTTGCTAAGGATTTCCCGCAACAGTAGTTAAGTATATTTTTTGGAAGTGCCAGGAAGACGTTCAAGCCAATGAACCATAATCATTGCCTGCTTCTTTATTCATCAGATAAAATGTCCCAGTGGTGCCAGAGGAATTTGTCATACTAGGACAACACTTACACCGCATAAAATTAGCCAGAATCGTGAACATCTCTGTAGTTTTTTCTTTATGGTGCCAAATAAGCAGATAATTTACTTTTGTCTTAAACATTTCTATTGCTTGGGTAAGTATTTCACAGTATAAAAAGAAGTGACTGCAAAGTAATGAAATATATTTCTGTGCCAGGATAACACATGGAAGATCACAAAGAAATAAGGAAAAGTTTTGCTGCTGTTGTTGTTTCCGCTTAGTTTTCTCTTTCGATTGTAGGAAATAATCTATTCTCAAATTTTAGTCCATTCTCATTCCTAATATCTCAGATTACTCATTTACACCTTTGTAGCTCTTCTCAAACCTTCAACACTTCTTCCCCCATTCTCACTCTCACATGATATCTGGTTACCTCAGGCACTCAGAACATGAAAGCAAATCACAAAAGAACCTCCACAAGTTCCCACCATCACATCTTCCAGTGTCAGTGCCTCTACACTCTGCTTTCCCTCCTGTTTCTAGAGATAAATTCTCCATGCTCCAAGCGAAGGCCAGTCCCTTCACATGAGCACTAGATCCCAACCCTTTGGCTCCTTACTGGGAAAAGTCCTCAAGAGTTATCTAAACTCACAGCCTCCAACTTCTCTTCTCCCTTCTTTCTCTCTTGAACCCACTCCCCAGTCAAGCATTGGCCACCATTATTCCAATGAAACTGCACTTCTTGAGTCACCAATGACACCATGTGGAAAATCCAATGGTGAATTTCTACAGGACTTTCTTTCTTCTAAGACTATATAGGAAGGTAGGAAACCCTAATGTACGTGAAGAGACTATGGACAGCCAAATCAGATAGAGAAAGTCACAAGACAGCATTGCTCACACACGCCAACAATAAGGAAAAGCTGGATAATCTATAAAATCATTAACTTTACTGCAGCCCATTAGAGAGCTGACGTTGCAGGGCAAACGAGGTGAACTGAGTTCCAGAGTGAAGAGCCTCTGTGAGGAGAGATGAGATTATGAAGTGGTGCACAAGAGGAGAGCCGCCATCATCAGAGCAGGCTAGAAGAAAAAGCTAAAATTATAGCAAATTCTTAAAGACTGAGCACAGGCTAGCATCACTCATATCCTCAGGCACAAGTTGAGACCGCACTCACTGCAAGCTCTTTTATTCTGGCCTCCACTGATGCTCACAAGAAAAATTAGAGGCAGAGAGGTTTTCTGGTGATGCACAGAAAAAAAATCCACCTTCTTTCCTAGACCTTTCTTTCTTAGGTGCTAATAGCTTTAAATTGCTGGAGGAAGGGCAGAAAACTCTCCCACTCCAAGGGCCCACGCAAAGGTAAACTGCAATTAGTCAAGGAATGGAAACAAAAACTATCTGCCTCTTGTGGGGGAAAGAGGGTGGAAATCCCCCAGCTCTTCACCCACCACCTGCCATGCACCTGGTCACAAGCAAAAGCAGTGGGGAAACAGAAAGCTCTTTAGCCACCTGTCCCAAGCAAAGGTACATTGCTTCTGAGGGAAGAGTAGAAGCAAAGCACATTATTCCTAAGGAAGAGGCGGGAAATCTGCTTGGGCCCAGGTTCTTGCAGAGGTCTGCTCGAGCTCTTTCCTGCCTAAGACCAAGAACCACCCCCTCCAACCCCATAGATACAAGCAGGGTGTCATTGTCATGGTGAGGAAGCACAGAAATACTGAGAAACTTTCACGTGTGAAGCAAAGGAGCATATAGCCTGCCTAAGGGTAATGCTGGAACAAGTATTGGGCTTGCTTCCATGACAAGCCCAATACTGAGCAGCATGCAAATCAGGATACTGCTGGGCAAAGGGCAAAGGGCAAAGGGCAAGAGTGTAGAGAGTCCTCCTCTGCTTCTCAGGAATTTAACAACTACTGAAACAATGAAGCTGAAAGAACACTGAGAAAATCCATCCAGCACCTTAGGCTGTTCTTCTCACACACCATATCCAGTAGCCAATCAAAATGTAGGAACACACAAAAAAGAAGAGAAAATGACCCACTGTCAAGACATAAGGTAGTCAACAGAAATGGACACAGAGGTGACCTCTATGTTGGAACTGGAAGACAGAAACGTTAAAATGGTGATGATAAATATGTCAAAGGATCTAGTGGAAAAGACGGACAATGTGCGTGAACAGAGGGGAAACACGGAAATTATTAAACAGAATCAAATTTAAAACTAAAAAAACCCCATCATAATAGAGATGAAGAATTTGTTGGATGAACTTATCAGTAGACTAGACACAGCAGAAGCAAGACTCAGTTAACTTAAATAGTAATACAAAATAAAAACCTGAAGGATTAAGTGAGAAAAAGAATGAAGAAAGCAGAATAGAATATACAACTGCCATGAGACTATCAAATACTCTAACATATTATAATTTAAAACTCATAAACAGAAAAAAGAGAAAAGAGAGAAGCAGAAATAAGTGAAAGATAATAGCAGAGAAAATTAACTACAAATTTGGGATAAGCTTATCAAATGATGATAAGCTGGATAAATAATAATGTACACAGAGCAAGCACAAACACACTTTCCAAGACACGTCATAATCAAACTGTTGAAAACAAAGAGAAAATCTTGAAAAGAGCCATGGGGTGAGGGACAACAGTACATGCAAGGAAACAAACACAAGTTTTAGAAAATACTTTTCTACAGAAATTATACAAGCTAAAAGACAAATCACTGACACCTTAAAAGACTAAAAGAAGATTTTCAGACTAGAATTCTACACCAAGCAAAAATATATTTCAAAAATGAAGGTTAAAAATACAGACCAGCAAAAGCTTAGATCTGCAATAAAAGGAAGTTTAAAGGAATTTCTTCAGACAGGAGTATAACCTTAGATGAAAATTTTGATCTACACAAAGAAATAAAGAGGGCCACAATACTAAAAGTGGGAGTGAACACAAAAGATTTATTTTTCTTTTTTTAAAAATCTCTTTATAAGGTAGTTGACAATTGAGAGCAAAAAAACTAAAAGTTCATTTCAGGATTAATAATGTATGTGGAGGTAAAGTATATGACAATGATAATACAAAGGATAGAAGGAAGGAAATGGAAATATACAACTATAAGTTTCCCACACTAACTGTGAGGTAGTAGAATATTATTTGAAGGTAGACTATTAAAAGTTGAAGATGTATATCAAAACTCGAGAGCAACTGTTAAATAAAATAAAAAGAAGGGATGGCTAATAAGCTAGCAATGGAGATAAACTGGAATCATAGAAATCCACAAACATAAAAGAATTCAGTATTCCTCTTTCAGTAAGTGATAGAACAAATAGGAGAAACACTCAGTATGAATGTAGATCTGAGCAATATTATCATCCAACTTTACCTAACAATCTCCTAATCAACAGCAGAGTATACATTGTTTGCAAGTACACACACCAATATAAACCATACTTTGAGCCATAAAACAAATTTCAACAAATTTTAAAAATCTAAAGTTATACAAAGTAGGCTCACTGAAAACATGGAATTAAAAAACTTGAAATCAATAACAGAATAATATCTCAAAACTCCATAAATGTTTGGAAACATGCTTTTAACTAACCCATGGATCTAAGAAAACAATCACAAGGAAAATATAAAATGTTTTGAAAGAATTTAAAATGATAATATAGCATATCAAGATATGATGACTCGAACTAAGCTAGTGCTTAGAAAGAAATGTTCATATATATAAAAAAAAAGGTCTTAAATCAATGATCTAAGCTTCCTAAGAAACTGTAAAAAGAAGAGCAAACTAAACCTAAAGCAAGAAGAATAAATAAAAATAAATCAGAAGTCACTTAAATAGAAAATAGAGGACTCCAGAGAAAAATCAAAGAAAATAAAAGCTAATTCTTTGATATAAATATAATTAATAAATCTATAGTAAGACTGTTCAAGTTAAACAAAGGACACTAATTACCAACATATGTAGTGGAAAAATGAATAACACTACAGATAAAACAGATATTAAAAGAATAATAAGGAATTTTACAAATAATTCCATGCCAATAAATTTTATAAATTAGATTAAATGGACTAATTCACTGAAATATGCAAACTACCAAAACGTGAACAAAAAACAGATTACCTCGACATTCCTATATCTGTTAAAAAATTTACTTCATAGTTTAAATCTTTCCACAAAGAAAACACTAAGATGGCTTTGCTGGTGAATTCTAATAGACAGTTAAAGATGATATGACAAAATATTAATTCTACATGTATAGTTTCAGAAAAAAGAAGAGGACAAAATACTTCCCAACTTATCTACTGAGGTAAGCAATAACCTGACACTAAACCCAAACAAATACATTACTAATGAACAAATGAAAGAAAGGGAGGGAGGGGGAAGGGAGAAAGGGAGGAAGGGAGGAAGGAAGGAAGGAAGGAAGGAAGGAAAGGAGAAAGAGAGAAAGAAAGAGGAAACAAAGGAGGGAGGAAGGAAGGAAGGGAAAGAAATAAAGAAAAGAAATCTACAGACCAGCTGTCATGAAAATAGATGCAAACATCTCAACTAATTACTGCATATAATACAACAATATACAAAAAGTATAATACATAGTCACCGGGTAATTTTATCCTAAGATGCAAGGTTCAACATTAAAAAATCAATGTGGTACACCATGTCAACAGAATAAAAAATTAAAAACTATACGATCGTCTCAGTAGATGCAGAAGAAGGTTTTGAAAAAATACAACACTTATTCATGATAAAATCTCTTGGCAAGCTAGAAATAAAAGAGAACTGCCTCAACCTGATAAGGACATCTTTGAATAAACTACAGCTAACATAATACTTAATGATATAATCCGAATACTCCCACCCTGTACAAAGTTAGGAATAAGACAAGGATATCTGACAAAGATATTCTGTTCTAACCATTTCCATTCAACATAGGACTGGAGGTCCTAGTCAGTGTAATTAGGAAAGAAAGAGGAATTGAAAGGCATACAAATTGGAAAGAACAAAACAAAATCATCTTTTTCACAGACTATAATATTGTCTACTTAGAAAATCTCAAAGTTAACAAAAAATAACATATATAGCAACAAGCAATTGGAAGTTGAAAAAGTACACTATTCATAATACCTTCAAAAACATGAAATAATTAGGTATAAATCTGACAATATGTGTAAGATCTGTATTCTGAAAACTAGAAAACGCTGCTGAAAGAAATAAAAATATATCTAAATAAATGGTGAAATATACCACGTTCATGGTGTGATATACTCAATAAAATTAAGATGTCAGTTCTCTCCTAACTTATCTAGAGATAAAATACAATTCTACTCCAAATCTGAGCAGATTTCTAGAAGAAAATTAAAAGCTAATTGTATTACATATTTGAAAGAGCAAAAGAGCTGAAAGAGACAAGCAATTTTGAAAAAAATAAAGTTGGAGGACTCATACTAATTGATTTTAAGACTAAGTAAAAAGGAGTAATCAAAAGCAATATGGTATAGAAAAACGATAAATATATAGATCAATGCAACAGAAGAGAGAGTCCAGAAATATATATCACACTTAACTTGCTTTCCCTCCTCACCTCCCACTGGTTATTGCTAATCTTCTTTGCTGGTTTTATCACCAATCTCTTAATATTGAAGTGTTCCCAGAGCACAGTCCTGGGACTTTTCTATTAATAACCATTTCTTTAGTGATCTCACTCTATCTCATGTTTTAAATACCCCCTGCGTGCTTCTGATTCTCAAATTTATAACTCAATCCTGGATCTCTCCCCTGAACTTTAGAATTCTATATTCAATGACCTATCCAACATCTCCACTTGGTTATCTAATAGTTATCTCAAACTTAGTATCTCCTAAAACAAACGACTGATCTCCCCAAAACCTGCATGACTTCCCCATTTCAGTTAATAGAAGCTTCTTTCTTCCACTTGCCAATATCAATTAATTTAGAGTAATCCCTTATTCTTCTCTTATTCTCACAGGCCACATGCAATCTACCAAGCTGTTCTATTGAGTCCACCTTGAAAATACAAAACCCACAATCCAGCTCCTTCTCACATCCTCTACTGCTATTGTATCTCAAAAGGGCCCTCATTCCGGTTCCCTTTTTTTCTCTCTTGCTCCAACCCTGTTCATATGTTCCCTACACGGAGCTAGAATCATCCTGTTAAAACATAATTCAGAGCATTTCCTTCTGCCGATCATTACCCTCCAATGACTGTTCATCCCATTCAGCGCAAAAGACAAGGTCCTTAATATGACCTTCCATTTCCTACCCAAGTTAGCTGGCTATTTACCTCCTTGAACTTATTTATTAGTACTCTTGTGCCGGCACTCACTGCTCCAGTCATTCTGACTTGCTGTTCTGGGAACAAGTCAAGCACCTTCTCTCCCCAGGCCTTCATATTGTGGTTCCCTATGCATGGAATACTCTGCTCCAAGATATGGTTCACTCCCTCAACTCCTAATGTCTATTTAAATATTATCTTTGCAGTGAAGTCTTCGCAGACCTCCACACATTTCCCACTCCCATTCTGTCTTAGTCCATCCAGGCTGCTAAAACAAAATACTACAGACTGGATGGCACAAAAACAGAAATTTACTTCTAATGGTTCTGGAGATGGGGAAGTCCAAGATCAAGGTGCTGACTGACTCAGTTCCTGGGGAGAACCTCTTACTGGCTTGAAGCCACCCACCTTCTTCTTGCTGTGTCCTCCTGTAACCAAGAGAGATGTCGGGGGGTGGGAGCTCTGGTCTATCTTCCTCTTCCTATAAGGACACTAATCTCTTCATGGGGACCCCATCCTCATGACCTCATGTAAACATAACAACCTCCCAAAGGCTATTTGGGAGTTAGAGCTTCAACATATGAATTTTGGGGGACACAAACATTCCCTCCTTTTTTATGCTCATAATACTCTGTTTCATTTATAAATAAACATATAATAAATTATATGTTTCTTTTATAAATAAATATACATGTACACACATACATGCAATACACACACATGCATGTTTATTTATTGTTCTCACCTCAATCAGTATGCTGTGTAAGTACTGTGTACACTCTATGTGGGCAGGGATATTTTATCTATTTTATTTATTGTATATCTCCAACCACTAGAAAAGTGATTGGTTGTGAAAAAATATTTGTAGAATAGATGACTAAATGATTCGAACACTTTTTTCTCTATTTGTTCTGAAAGCATTTGTGGAGACACACCAAATGGAGTAGAAAACATAGTCTTCTACTTAAGTATGTAAGAAACATCTACTGTTTTAAAACTCAGTTTGTTTCTACAATACAAATGTGACTGATTTTTCCCTCACCTTCTCCCTCACAAGTTTCTAATTCAAAGAAACAAGTCCCTAATTGTTACTTTTCCTCCAACATAACACAACATGTATACAAATTTGACTGAATCAAGTTTTCTTTCACAATTTTTGGCAATACTAAATTCATACTAGCTCTGGGGGTGGGGGAAGCACTTCCTTCAAACAACTAAGAAAGCCTCAAGGTTTCACTGTCATCTGTTTTGGTTAGTTTATATTAAAAGATGATACAATTTGAGAGGAAAATACATAATTAATGTCATAGTGAAATATGGGGAACTGCTCATATGTAGCATGCCACAGATTTGTTGATAATTTACACTTTTATTTCTATTCATCATCTCATTTCACTTCTCTTGAAATGTAATCCTCCTGCCTTTATTTTTATAAGGTTATCTTTAATGTTAAAGGACTAAAACTGCCATTTAAAATCTACAGTTTAAAAATCAAATAATAAAACCCATGAGGATTTATGCTTATAAGAGACTTTTATCAATTTTATCATTCCTCAAAGAGTTGAGCTGGATCTATAATAGGCCAGAAATCTTATTAATTCTGTCAGATTTTTTTCTTGTCAACAGGAATAATATAAAAATGAATCTTTATGCTTGAGGTTACTAACCAGAACTTACTAAAATGTACCTCATGTGTGACAGTGAGGCCATCTAAATTAGGCTAGGTCACAATTACGTATCCAGTTATCTCATCCTGAATTCTGGATTTACAGCATAATAATTCATTAAAACATTCTAAATGTGTGCTCATACAGGATGATCTTGAAATTTAAAAGAGCAACTTATAAATACAAAAGGTAAAAGAAAACAACTGGAACCTATACCAAAAAAAAAAGTACATTTTTAAACCCTAAAACGACTTTCTATTTTAACTTACTTTTAAAGAAGAGAATTTTTAAAACGTTCGACTTTCAAGTAACTGGTAGCTTTAAGCACAATTTAACAATAAAAAGGTATATTAAAAGATACCACTATTTTGAGAATTTATCTAAATACTATCCATCCTTATGAATTCTGATCAGGAAGATGTTTTTGGAAAATTTATTAGGTAATTTTAAAGTTTATTTTAATGGAAAAATGACAAATTACTTTTTTAACATCTTTATTGGAGTAGAATTCCTTTACAGTGGAATTGTGTTAGTTTCTGCTGTATAACAAAGTGAATCAGCTATGTGCATACGTATATCCCCATATCCCTTCCCTCCTGCAGCTCCCTCGCACCCTCCTTACCAACCCATCTAGGTGGTCACAAAGCACCGAGCTGATCTCCCTGTGCTATGCAGCTGCTTCCCACTAGCTATCTATTTTACATCTGGTAGTGTATATATGTCAGTGCTACTCTCTCACTTCGTCCCAGCTTACCCTTCCCCCTCTCCAAGTCCTCAAGTCCATCCTCTATGTCTGTGTCTTTATTCCTGTCCTGCCCTTAGGTTCGTTAGAACCACTTTTATTTTTAGATTCCATATGTATGTGTTACCATACGGTATTTGTTTTTCTCTTTCTGGCTTACTTCACTCAGTATGACAGACTCTAGATCCATCCACCTCACTACAAATAACGCAATTCCGTTTCTTTTTATGGCTGAGTAATATTCCATTGTATATATGTGCCACATCTTCTTTATCCATTCATCTGTCGATGGACACTTAGGTTGTTTCCATGTCCTGGCTATTGTAAACAGTGCTGCAATGAACATTGTGGTACATGACTCTTCTTGAATTACAGTTTTCTCAGGGTGTATGCCCAGTAGTGGGATTGCTGGGTCATATGGTACTTCTATTTTTAGTTTTTTAAGGAACCTCCATACTGTTCTCCATAGTGGCTGTATCAATTTACATTCACACCAACAGTGCAAGAGGGGTTTTTTTGTTCTTTTTTCTGTAATTGCTTTAGGTATAAGGTTAGGTTGTTTATTTGAGATGTTTCTTGTTTCTTCAGGTAGGAGTGTATTGCTATAAACTTCCCTCTTAGGACTGCTTTTGCTCCATCCCATAGGTTTTGAGTCGTCGTGTTTTCTTTTTTGTGGTACGCAGGCCTCTCACTGTTGCGGCCTCTCCCGTTGCAGAGCACAGGCTCCGGACGTGCAGGCTCAGTGGACATGGCTCACGGGCCCAGCCGCTCCGCGGCATGTGGGATCTTCCCGGACTGGGGCACGAACCCGTGTCCCCTGCATTGGCAGGCGGACTCTCAACCACTGTGCCACCAGGGAAGCCCGTCGTGTTTTCTTTATCATTTATTTCTAGGTATTTTTTGATTTTCTCTTTGATTTCTTCAGTGATCTCTTGGTTATTTAGGAGTGTATTCTTTAGCCTCCATGTGTGTGTATTTTTTACAGATTTTTTCCTATAATTGATATCTAGTCTCATAGCCTTGTGGTCAGAAAAGATACTTGATATGATTTCAATTTTCTTAAATTTACCAAGGCTTGATTTGTGACCCAAGATATGATCTATCCTGGAGAATGTTCCATGAGCACTTGAAAAGAAAGTGTATTCTGTTGTTTTGAGATGGAATGTCCTATAAATATCAATTAAGTCCATCTTGTTTAATGTATCATCTAAAGCTTGTGTTTCCTTATTGATTTTCATTTTGGATGATCTGTCCTTTGGTGAAAGTGGGGTGTTAAAGTCCCCTACTATGATTGTGCTACTATCGATTTCCCCTTTTATGGCTGTTAGCGTTTGCTAAGTGAGTGAGTCCCCAGAAGATGCTACTCACTCCCTAGAACAATCTGTCACTGAGCCTTGCTAGGTTCTCTATATTCCTGGAGGATTTCCTCCTTCTCCAATAACTAGTTTCCCTGTGTCCCGAGCTAGGGTAGCCTTCAGATCTACACTGTCAGCTATAATGTAAATGCTGGCTAAAATGTAACCAAATAAGATTAATGTACAGGCAAACCTGGAAGAAAGAAAAGGAAATCTCCAGGTGCCAGAAATAAAAGGAGAACTCAAAGACCGAACAATCAGTTTGTGCCCTGATCCTGTGCAGGCCTTGACTCCTGGGTAAAACGCATGGCCCGGAGGCCTTGGGAGGCAGGTAGCTGGCGCTTAGATCCCCACATATAGTCAGGGCCCTGGAGTGGGTCACCCACTCTATGAAGAGGGCTTAAAAGCCCTCTTACTCATCATTCTCCAGGGAAACATCAAAAATTGCTCCTCGGGGCTCTGAGTATCAACTCTATTATCAGAAACAGAACTCCAAATCTGCAATTTATGTAAGTATCAGGGAATATTTAGCTATGTAGGTGGCATAACATTCCCAAGTTCAAATATTAACACAAATACTGCTACTAATTTAATGAGAACTCCTTGAAACCTTAGCAGAAGCAAAGGCAATACTATTCTTGAGAAGCAGTTCCATAATCCAGGACACACTGAGTCCTACAGTTAAGCAAATGACACTAAAGAGCAGTTTTCAATTTAAAAAAAAAAGGTATAAAACACACAGGAAAATGAACAATGAAAAGAATATCACAGACAACAACAAAAAAAGATTATAATCCTCAACAATTTGATACAATAGGGCAATCTGAAAGTTTAAAATGTTTAAAAAATTAACAACACTATAAAAAATTGATTAAACAATAATGTAAAAAATGGAATGATATGGGCTTCCCTGGTGGCGCAGTGGATAAGAATCTGCCTGCCAATGCAGGGGACACAGGTTCGATCCCTGGTCCAGGAAGATCCCACATGCCACGGAGCAACTAAGCCCATGCGCCACAGCTACTGAAGCCCGGGTGCCTAGAGCCCATGCTCCACGACAAGAGAAGCCACTGCAATGAGAAGTCTACGCACCGTAACGAAGAGTAGCCCCCACTTGCTGCAACTAGAGAAAGCCCATGCACAGCAATGAAGACCCAATGCAGCCAAAAATAAATAAATTAAAAATTTTCCAAAAATGCAATGATAATAAGAGGTAGCCAAAAATTCTATATGTTTAAAAATGAAAAACACATCTTGAAGTAATTTGTAGATCAAAGAAAATAATCTTAATATAAACTAGAATCTACTGAGAATTAAATAACCATGAGAACACTATGTAACAAAATTGTGGAGTGCAGCAAAAGTAGTACTTAGAATAAGATATGTTGCTTAAATGCATATATTAGGGGAGAAATGAACTAAGCATTCAACTCAAAAAGCCAGATAATAACAACAAAATAAAGCTTAAGGAGATGGAAGTAAGAAAATTAGCAGGTTTTAACGAAATAGAAAATCACAAAATGGTTTAGAATTTTAAGTTTTGAAATAAAAAGACTAAGAAAAATAGACAAACTTTTAAGATGTCTATCAACATAAAGGGAGAGGAGGAACAAATAAATAATATTAGCAGTGAACCTGGGGACAGATAAAATTTAAATAAAAATTCATTACACACTATAAGGAACAACTTTATTCTAATAACTATGAAAAGTTGGAAATCTAGAGATTTTTTCCAAAAAAATATAAAAATAGCAAAATTATCTCATGCAGAAATAGAAAGTGAAAATAGTTGTGACCACTAAGGAATTTGAAGCTTACCCAAACAATTCAAAATGAATTTGAATTTTACCCACCAGAAGATCACTGGTCAAGGCAGTTTGACAGAGGAGATTGTATGAATAATCCAGAAAAAGATAATGCCAATAATATGCATAAACTGTTCTGGGAAATATAAACTGAGAGATGACTCACAACTCAATTCTTGAAGTAATTTGGACTTCAGCCAAAAAACAGACAACCCAATCATGAAAAAGAGAAAATATAGGCCAAACCTACTTTTAAAACATAAATGCAAAAATCTTAAATAAAACATTAGCAAATCAAATCAAGCAATATATGTGAGAAGAAGTTTACAGTAACTAACTAGAGTTTATCCCAGAAGTGAAAGAATATATTAGAAAGATAAGACATTAGGAAAACTTATTAGTGTAAATCACCACATTAGTAGATAAAAAGGGATAACCTATTTCATCATTTGATATAATACAGAAAAAGCAGTCAATAAAATTCCACAAACATTCATAATAAAAATGCTTAGATAACTAGGAATAAAAAGAACACATGCTTAAAAAGATGTCTACAAAAGACGTATAGCAAACAAACTTAATAGTAAAAACTGGAAGCATTTTCCCCTAAATTTAAGAAAAAGACAATACTTGCTATTATTTCTTCTATCAAAATGCTACTGAAGACATGGTACTATGTATATAAATGATTAAATTTGACTGTGTATTACAGAAAACATATATAATAGTGTCTTAAACAAGATAGTTTTCTTTTCCTTGCTTAAAAGAAATCCTGATGTCATCAGTGCTGACCTAAAATTGCAATTCCATGAATACATCAGAGCCCAAGTTCCGTCTTACATTCTGTTCCACCATTCTCAACATTTGCTTGCATTCTCAGAGGTACTTCATGATCCCAAAATGGAGACTGGAGCCCTAAACATCATATCCATTGTCCATGCATCAGAAAGGAAAACAAGATAAAAGCAGAAGGATGCAGTTATAACAGGAGTCATTTTGTCCCTTAAAGAGCTTTCTCGAAGTTCAACCTAACTACTTCTATTTACATATCAATGGTCATGCCTATATATAAGATAGGCTGCAAAATGTAGTGTTTTAGCTAGGAATATCCTATCCTCATTTTTAAGAAAAAAGGGATGAATGCATTGTGCAGATAGCAGTTTCTAACAGACCAATAAACAACAACAAAAAGAAAATTAGAAGCATAAGTGGAAAAGAAGAAATATATTTGTTATAATTTGTCAAGGACATGGTTTTCTACAAAGAAAACCCAAGAGAATCTGTAGGTAAACCTATAATTAGTAAAAGAAATCAACAAGGTTGATGAACATTGACAAAAGAAAAATGAAGAGTTCCTATAGACCAGACACTTTCATCTAGAAAATGTAGTTTTACAGCAGTATTATGCACATACACACACATAGTAATAGGAAGAATCCAATAAAAGATGTATAAAGTATTATAAAATGTTAAAAACATAAAAGACCTAATTAAATAATGAAGTAAACTATTCCTAGATGGAAAAACTCAATATTTTAAACATATCAATCCTCCTAAAAATTAATCTATAAAATCCATAAAAATCCAATCAAAATTCTAAAATCATTTTTTAAAGAACTTTATATGGTGATAATAAAATGTATGTGGAAGAACAAAATGCCCATTACAGGCAAGAAAGTTATTAAGAAGGAAACTAAGATAGACAGACCTGCTGTAACAAATACCAACATATTATAAAGCTGTAGTCATTATGATAGTGTTGTAGGAGTACAAGAATAACCAAATAGAGAAATAAAACAGAGGGTCCAGAAACAAACCCCACTCATATTTGAAAAGTTGACTTAAGATAGAGACAGCATTGCATAGTGTGGAAGCAATGGACCATTTAATAAATCATGTCAGGATAATGGTTAGCTATACAAGGAATAAATAAACTTAGATTTCTACATCACAGCATGAAAAAATAAATTCTTTTAAAAGAAAATATTGAATATAGCTATTACCTCAGGATAGTGAAATATATTTTAAACAAGACACAAAAGACATAAACTTATAAAGAAAATGCTAATGCATTTTACTTCACTAAATTTTAAAACTCTGTTCATCAAAAGAAACTTTTAAAATATAAAGACAATCTACAGACTGAAAAAATACATTTGCAATGCATATAACTGACAAAGAATTGGTATCCCAACTATATCATGAAGTTTAAAAACCAACAGGATAGGGCTTCCCTGGTGGCGCAGTGGTTGAGAGTCCGCCTGCCAATGCAGGGGACACGGATTCGTGCCCTGGTCTGGGAAGATCCCATGTGCCGCGATGCAGCTAGGCCCGTGAGCCATGGCCGCTGAGCCTGCGCGACCGGAGGCTGTGCTCCGCAACGGGAGAGGCCACAACAGTGAGAGGCCCGTGTACCGAAAAAAAAAAACCCAACAGGATAAGAGCAAATGACCTAACAGAATAATGGACAAGGTGACAATTCACATCAAAGTAAATCTTAAAGTCTAATAAACAGGGAAAAGCAAATAAAAACACATAAAAGATTTTTAAAATATTTATCCAATTTGGCAAATATTTAAAAGTCTAATATCAAGTGTTAAGAATGTAGGGAAATAGTAGTTCATGTATTCAGCTGTTGGGAGTCTAAATTGGAGAATAATTTGGTAAAATGAAAGATGTAGATATCTTCAACCCAGTGATGCCACTTCTAGGTTTATCCTACAGAGATTCTCCAATTTGTAATCCAGGAAAAGAGAAATCAAATGCTTTATCTCCAAAGAATAACTGAAAATATCTAAGCAAATGAGACAAAAAGTTAGCATGCAAAGTGTCATACAGATACAAAAATGCCTGTTATTTTATATCATTCTCTATACTTTTGTATGTTTTAAATATTTACTTTAAAGAGAAAGTGAGTGAAAAAGAAAAACACTTGCTAGTGGTAAAAACTTGGAAATACATGAAATAACCATTAAGAAGAAAATGATCACTTGGTGTTTTGCTATATTTCCTTCCAGGCAATTTCTATGACTCTTTTACACAGTTAAGAATATATTTTATTATCACTTTTCTATTCTGTTTTTTGTTTCCATAATACAATAGCACAAGCATTCTGCATGTTGTCGTAATGGTGGCACAACCTGCACTGAATGGTTGTGCGGTAATTTGACCAGCCAGTCTCTATTTTGGAGCATTTAACTTCTCTAATTTCTCTTGATTATGAAAAAAATCAATGTTAAAAATGTCTTTGTAGTAGCTTTTGTATTCCTGATTACTCTGAAGGATTTTCTAACTTTACAAGAAGCTTTAAAACCTGTGAGAACTTAAAAGTTAACCTTGGTAAACATGGCAGAGCTTCAAAACAAAGCTTAATTTAAACAAGTATGGAAATGTACAATTCTGGACAACAATCAAAGTAGCTCCTTGCAAAGGGAACAATTTGTGGCCTGTATCTGCTTTGTCACTTCTGAAACTCACTCTAAGTAGTGCACTGATTACCAGCTGATTAAAAATAAACAGCTGGAAAATCTTTTTCTCTCCATAGGGGAATCTGGCAATGATGTGGGTCCCCCTGGACACCAATTCCCTCTGCAGGACCAACTGCACATACCCCAGGAGGGATCCCCCAGGGGTGCTGTGATGCCAGGCAGGTGAACCAATGTTGTGACTATGAAATGCTAACATGAAAGATTAGAAGAGATCCAGGAAATGCAAGAAATAAATCTCACAAAAAGCAGGCACATAGGCCAATGAGAAGAAAATCAGTATTATCATTTAATATTATTTAGTATGTAGTATTTAAAAACAAAAAAATCTCCAGCATGAGAATCATATAATGCACTGAAATTCTAAATGTTGTTCCTATGTGCTGAAAGAAAATTCAGTAACTACTTTAGCTAAATAAATAAATAAACAACATTTTAAAAAACTCTTTTCCCTTTGAATATAGGTCTGTTGTAGACATGGCTGGAAATTTTTATCAGTTCACAATTACATTTTTCTTAGCCAACTTATTAACAAATATATGTCCTACAATTCAATACATGAATATAAATAAATATGTGGCTCCCTTTAAGCTTATAGTACAGAAAATAAAGATAAAATAATAAAACACAGGCCCCTAATTTTTAAGAGCAACGTATTTTTGGACTTTTTATGTATTTCTATGATTATTATTGTTTCTTTTGTAATGAAATACAGATGCTGCCCAAATTCATTAGAGCAAACTCTAGTGGTAAGTGGGTAAAAGTCTTTGAAGAATCTTCCTTTTATAGCTTTGCAGGTTTTTATTATGTCCAAAGACTGACTTAGCAAAGCCAGGAGAATCGAATGGAAAAGTTTTTGGGGAGCAGGGATATAGAACTCTTCAGGGGTTCCTCATTACCCCAGAGGCACACCCTGGCAGTCAAACCCCAGCAGACACCTCAGCAGGCTGTCAGGCAGCCACCCACGCCCTCCTACGGTAAGGTAATCGTTAGCTTTTCATCTCAAGAGCACTTTACAAACATTAACCAATTAGCAGGAGTTCACAGACATAAATACCAATAAGCAAGCAGAGCAGGCATACAGTTACATAAAAGCCGAAGCTCAGACGTGTTTACACATTTGGAATTTACAATCTAAATTCAGCAAATGCCATACTCTGGAACAAAATTTAAAGGTCATAGCTATTAATGACATTAAGTTCCTTTATTATTAAAGAGTAGGTACTTGATGAAACTTACTACGTACTAAATGGAACTTACAGGAAATTCATTCTCTGCCCTCCTCAAAAGGAAAGAAAGAAAATAAAAAACATTGTTTATGTGAACCCTATTTTTTAGCCCCAAACAGGTGGAAATCCTTGAAAGGGCACTCTTCTAAAACCTCAGAGTCTTCCCAGCTAAGATCTATGGAAGCAATGTGGTAGGGAATAAACTAGCTGTTCATTTTGATCCTGTTATGTATGATGTATATTGTAACTGGGTTCATTCATTTTGCATTGTTATTTATTTTTAGCAAGGTAATTTATACTTAATAGATGCCATGAATAAAGACAATACTACCTGCTTGGTTACTATGGGCAAAATTAGTTTGATCATCAGCCTGAGAAGAAAATAAACCTCAAACGAAAAAGTTATGCATCTTAAAATATTTTAACTCCTCTGCATCTATTTATCAAGACGAAATTTTGGTCCTTTCCATTGCCACAGTAACCAGACATTCTGAGTGATACACAAGGTAAATGTACAAGAAAAAAAGGTGAACGCCTTACCTGAGTCTTTCACTTCTACTTCCTAAAGCACCTGGGTACTCTTCTAAGAGGATGTTACTGAAATGGAGCTTTAACTGATTTTAGAGTAAGCATATTATCATTAAAATTAGTTTAATGTGCTAATTATGCTGTATATGGAAAAACAGGCATTGCTACTCCAGACTTATCTGGGCTGCTTTTCTCAAAACTCTCACAGAATAAGAATAAGAAAAGGGGCATGCGACTACACAATCCACCTGAAACAGGAGGAAAATTTCTCTTTAGCATCTCCTGCAAGGCATGTACCTTTACTTGCCTGTACTGAGTAGATTTTCTTCTTAGTGTACCACATTTCTCATAACCAGTATTGGAAAAGATGAAGATTAACTTGCAAATATCCTGGAGACATAATTACAGGGATGATCTGAAAAAACCTTAAACCAGCAATAACCTAGTTTAATAAGTAGAATATCTAGCCCCAAAGTAAAAGACGTAGCATAAGAACTATGTGGTAAAGGGAAAGGATATATACTTTGGGATCAGATAAATTTGACTGCAAATCTTGGCTTCAGGTTTGAGAACCTGAATCCAACTCTTTCTTAGACTCAGTTTCTTCATCTGTAAAGTAGTGGTATTACAAGTCTTAAAGAATTAATTATGTGAAAGAGTTAAATAAAGTATATGGCACACAGAGGCCAGGGAATATATAGGAGTGGAGGGATGGTTGGATGGATGGTTAAAAGATAAATAATGGACAGATGGATAGATATAGATAGATAGATAGATAACCTCCCTACATTAACCACCTTCTTGTGACAAGTTAACACCATCATATCCTCACAGTTGTTTATCATCATCAACAATTGTGGGTAAGTTTATCCGAAATAGGTCCCCAATACCAGTAACCTTAGAAGATTTGAGGCCGGGAACAAGGAGGAATAAAGGCAACCATAGAAAAATCACTTCCCTCCCCCCTGCTGGTTATGGCAGGTAGAACATTACCGGTCTCCAAAAGCCCTGACTTCCAAGTGCTATTCTCATCTCTGACTAGTAGATAAACATCATGTCATTTCTCTAGCATAAGAAATTCACTCTCCCTGGCTATTACAGTATGCTACTAGTATTGAGAGATGACACAGTGGAGTAGTTAAGTCTGGGCCCATAGCCACACAGCCTGGGTTTAAATCTTGGTTCTGCTACCTGTGAACTCACCTTAGGCAGGTTGCCACTTACCACCTGTGTGACCTTATGTAATTTACATAACCTCTCTGCGCCTCAGTTTCCTCATTTGTACAATGGGGTTTGCCATAGTCTTATTTCATAGGATTGTTAGGACAGCTCAAGACCAAGTAAGTCAATATATTTAAAACCCTATAAAAAATAAAACCCTATAAATAATAAAAGTTATTATTATCCTTTCCTACATGTTTTCAAGCTCAGTAGAAAGGTATAGATTGAGTACTTTTAGACTTTTCCAGGGATGTTACAGAAAAATTTTATTTTATTGCCCATAAAATTTCAGCAAAATTAGAAATATCTTACCCCATCTTCAAAAAAAAATTAGCCTCTAGGTCTCACAAATCTTGCACAGGGTCAATGGGGATATCTATGGTATTCACAAGTGTTAGGGGAAAGAAAGCAAAGGAATTAGTTGCTGGAAAAATACAAAAAGCATGAGGATATTATACTCAGGGTTCTGTACAAGAAGAGGGGGTTTAGAAAGGTAATAAAAAGAAAAACTCAGGGATCAAACCTCTTCTGCACTTGACCTGAGTCTCTAGTCCTTAGACCAGTGGTGGGGCCATCCTTGGAGTCCTGCTGGACTCCTCTTTCTACTCACTTGCCTTGGCTACCAAATCTCTTTCAAATTTCTGTTCATCAGCCATTGCCCTTGCTTTGTTTAGACCCTCATCGTTTCTCTTCTCAGTTACGACATCTTGACTGGTCTTTTTCGTAGTCTCTCTCTCTCCAATCCACCTTCCACAAAGCTACTAAACAGATCTTTTCTTAAGAGGTATTCTGGTCATGCTGCTCCTCTGTCTAGTATCCATCAGTTATGCCTCATGGTTCTTATAATAAGTCTAAACTTCCCAGCAAGAAATATAAAGTCATCATCACCTCCCTCACCCCACCCTGGGACTTATGCAGCCTAATCCCTCACCCACCTCCTCCTCTCAGCCTGAACTTCCGCTCTCATCCTCCAAGCGACTTCCAGTCCACTGAACATGCCATGCATTTTCTGGCCCATTATTCCAAAGTATCTGGAGTTCCAATTCTCCTGAAGGGTGGTGTGGTGATAGATAAGGTAAATTTTCTCTTGCCTTGAAAATTGCAATTCATCTTTTCCATGTAATTCCCTTATTTTAGGCAATAAAAGAACAGCTTGTGGGAAAATTTCACAGCAGCAAAATGTTCACTGAATTACTCTGAGGTTTATTTAGACATGTTCTTATGTATCCCTAGAACTATTTTCTAATCATTCCTGAAAATTATTTCCTAAACTATGACATTCCTTTTGAGTTAAATGGAGTGTGTATATTTGTATAAACGGCAACGTACGGAATCTACATTTTATGCTATTGAGATGACTATAATAGCTGTCTCCTGCACTGAAACAAAATGTTCTTACAATTATGATACAAAAGAACTGGTAGAAGGAACTTGAGAACTGTAACGAGGGCTCACCATGCCTTTAATTATGTGCTCAGTTATCTAGTGCATTATCTCACAGTTTAAAAAGTTAATTTCCTTTCTCTATAAGTGCTCTGAATAGAATAGTGTTATTTTGCCTTGATTTTCTGCTTACTTTATGCTAAAAATTTAATAAAATGTAGCTTTCACTTTGGGCCCAAGAGAAGGGACTTAGGTTATTTTTCAAAGAACAGACACGTACCAGAAGCAACTCTTGCTGACTTCTCCAGCTCCCAAACAAGTGACAGGTCTGCTAAAGAACACTAGGGTTATGACTAAAGCCAACAAGTGTATTCACTCTAACTTTGGGGTTGGCACTCAGTGGAGGGCACTGGACAGTTCTCACATACACATACACACACACACACACACACACACACACACACTTACACCCACAAACTCACTCACCAAAGGACACTTCTTGCTTGACCCTTGTCACCACTTGGCTTTACACTGACTGCAACTCTGTACATCCTCTCTATTCCTCTGTGCAAGACTCTCTCCCCTTCTGAGATCCACTATGTGACCAACGATCCCTCACATCTTCCACCTCCTCCCCACTTCCCTCTTGGCTTAATCGAATCTTAGCTGTCCCTGGGTGCACTGCTTCCCCTAGACCTTCTGAAACGGAGGTTGTTTTTTCTCGCCACATTCATGATTGGGAGGGGAGTCAGTGTCTCCTTTTCTCCCCATTGCTTCTTCCAGGCCATTACTCGCCCTCTCCAGTGCAAAATCCCTGCAATACTGAACTTACCATCTGGCAACATCACCTCTTGGTTTTCAAAGCAGTTTATTGAGCTCCTGGCCATCCTCCCTCATTCACTGAAGGCTTCGGCTCTTTCCATCATCCTAGGCAACCTCATGTCCACATAGATGACATTCCTAACACTCTTACCTCAATTCTTTGACCTCTGTTTCCAGTTACATGTTCTTCTGCTTTACCTCAGCAACCCACTTCCAAGCAAGATCCCAACAGGAACTCATCACAGCCACACCCCGTCCACAATGAACAGTCTGACCAGCGCCTCCTTTTTTTCCTGCCTCTCCCTCAGGAGTCCTCAGCCACATGGACACCTTCACTTTCTCTCAGCAGCCCCTCCAGCCTTCCTTTCTCTCCTCATTCAGCATGGATGGCAGGCATCCTTTCAGCCTCTCACCTTCTTGCCCTTTCCTCCATCGTTTCAGCCGTAGGCCCCTCCTGCCTTGTTCAGAAGTTGACTTCTTTAGTCTGCATTTTCTTCTTCTCTTGCTGGTACCCCCTTCTCAATCCTCCCCGCCAATCTCTCCTTCTTTAGCTTGCTACCCAATTCCAACTCATTCTCCACACAACAGCCAGAGTGATTACATACTACATCTACTCCCCTGGCTCAAAAGCCAACAGTGCCCTTTCAATGTCTATTACATTTATAATAACATATAAAATCCTTAACATGGGCTTCTACGGCCCTGCATCACATGGTCCCTGCCTGCATCTGAAGCCTCACCTTTCCTCTATGCTATGACCCCCTTCATCCATCACATCTTTTCTCAGATATCAACATTATAAAGAAGACTTTCCCTCCTCTCTACCCAAATGTCATCTCTGTTAGCCTTTCATGCCTCCCTGACTTTTTTTTAGAACAATTATCTCCATGTTTAATTATAGGTTTTATTGCTATGATAATTTGCTTAATATCTCTAAGCTCTCTGAGGCAGAGGCTATGTCTATTTTGTTTATTGCTATATCTTCAGTACCCAGAACACAGTAGATGCTCAATAAAGCCATGAATGAAGGAATAGTAATGATGTTTAGAACATGGTCAGTGACACTGGCAGTAGCCAAACCACTTCCACAGTTTAAGGAACATGAAAACAGTTTGCATTAAAATAGTTTACGTTAAAAGTATTATTGATGTTTTCTCCTCTATACACAACACGAAAAAAAAAAGCTCAGAAATTTTAATAGGTTGTGTATAGCAGGGTGTTAAATGCAGACTTTGAAGTCAAACGCATCTACTTAGTATTCCTGTTTCCAGAGACACTAGTTATGTGACCCCAGGCAAATTCCATAACATCTCTGAGGCCCAGTTTCCTCATTTGAAAAATTAGGGGCAACGATATTAGTTTCAAGAGTTGTTATACAGAAAATGAGAAATAATTCAGATAATAGCCCACTGCCTAGCATTTAATAGGTGTCCTACAGAGGTTAGTTTCTGCCTGATCCCAGTTTCTACATCGTTTATGTTAATATTGCCATTTTGTATGTGCCATGAGATTGTTCCATTAAGCTAATGAAATAAACTCATATCCACTATTACAGGGCTTCAAAATAATTTCAAACATTCTTCATCTTCCAGTTATTTTAGGGAGTTTCCAGGAGGTGTCTCATATGTGTTCAGGAAGAGTAATCAATCTTTCATTACTCATGTTCTCCTCTCTCTCTTGGGTTTGGGTCCCTGTTTCTGACAGTGACAACCAAGGCTTCCCCTGTGGCAGCCATCCCACCGGTTCTGGTTGATTTCCAGCTGGTACCAACGGAAGATGCACTGTGCTAAGCGCAAGTGCATGGAGGAGATTCCAATGTACCAAGACATGATGCTGTGCCATTCCCTGGTGCTGCCCCTGGTGCCCTGCCCCCAGTGACCCTTGGGGTCATTTTTGGTTCCGAAGCTGCTCTGACTAGACAGTGAGTAATTCTTCACATCCCAATTGTCATGCTACTCTCTGTTAGCTTATGTTAGAGATTTCTGTAAATATAGCTCTTTTCTTTTACAAAAACTCCTTTTTCTCTAGGGTTTAATCACAAACCAGTTAGAGCCTTTGTTATGAACTGAATGCTTGTGTCCCCCAAAATTCATGTGCTGAGATCCTAACTCCCAAAGTGATGGTATTATGAAGTGAGACACTTGGAAGGTGATTAGATCACGAGGGTAGAGTTCTCATGAATGGGATTAGAAACCCCAGAGAGCCCTCTCATCCCTTCTGTTACATGAGGACACAGCAAGATGACTGCCATCTATAAACCAGGAAGCAAGTCCTCGTAAGACTTCAAATCTACTGATACCTTGATTTTGGACTTCCCGGTCTCCAGAACTATGAGAAATAAATGCTTGCTAATTAAGCCACCCAGTCTGTGATACTTCTGTTATAGCAGTTTGAATGGACCAAGACAGCCTTTTATTAGTCTGCTGGGGCTGCCAAAATAAAATGTTCAGACTGGGTGGTTTGAACAACAGAAATTTATTTTTCCATAGTTCTGGGGTCTAGAAGTTCAAGATCAAGGTGGCAGCAGAGTTGGTTTCTGTTGAGATCTCTTGCCTCATTATGTCCTCCCATGGCCTCACCTCTGTTTGCGCCACTCTTATAAGAATACCAGTCCTGTGGGATTAGGGTCCCACCCTTATGACCTCATTTAACCTTAATTACCTCCGTAAATGCATTTTGTGCATTCAGTATCACAAAGATAAACACCCAAGGTGAAAATAATCCAGGGTCTCTCTGGCTCCTGAATATCTCCCAGGTGCTACTGAAAATGAGAGCATTACAAAGAATCAATAGCTATTTGAATTTTTAGATGTTCATTTCGTGCATTTATTTCATCAAGTGGCCTAAAAAGATTGCTTTGGGTAGCAATTCACTACCCAAAGACCTAATTTTTACAGAAGAACAATTTAAGCCATGGGAAAAGTGAAACATGTCAACTGCCAACCCCTCTGATAACATAAAACAGTTATTTTTTTCTACTGGTAATTTAGCTCTTAAATTAGGAGTACTCACTGCATAAAAAGGAAAGATGTAGCTTTACACACATATAAATTTGTGTCTGATCCTGTTAGCTGAAGTGGTTAGATTCTGGTGCTAATGAGGGAAAATACAGAACTTCAATCCTCAGAGATCAGTTATACTCATTCAAAGAAAAGCTTTGTTCTCTAGCTTACAACCTTGTTTTCACATAAATCTGTGGTACTGGTCATAAAGGGGACTAAGATAAAACATCTAGATGGTGATTTATTCAGCAATCATGATTGAGCTTCTTCTGTGTCCCAAGCTCAGTGCTACATAGGGGAGATACAAGTATAAATAAACCATAACTCCCATCCTCAAAAGTCTTGCAGTCTACTCAATAGTCGCTGAAATTTATTAGCATTACTGAAAAATAATGATCCTCCTAATATGGCTTGTCCTGAACATGATACACTTATTTTGTATAGAATTTTGCAACTTAGCAAGCATTTTCATGTATCTCACTTCATCCTCCCAGTAATACCCTTTATAGGTGGTATTAACCCCAATTTGGAGATTTTTAAAAACTCAGCATTAAAAAGTTTAAATGAATTATCCAAGGTCACACAGCAAGTGTGTAAACTCAGGCCTTCTCTCAAAGTCGAGTCCTGTGTCATCAAAAAACGTATAAGCCTGTGGCTAACTTACATTCAGAATGGTCTTTAAGGCTTCTATTGCTTCATCTAACTATATATTTTTCTTTATAATTTTATAAACTAAAATTATCTGCCAATAATTATAACTGTCAAAGGGTTTTTTTAATGACAAAGCTTCTAATCACTTCAACAATGACAAAAAAATAGAAACACAGTGCTGATACTTAAATAAATCCAAGTTATAACAAGTTTGCCCATACTATTGATAGCACGGTTCTCCATAAAATAGTCTAAATATTCATAGAAGTTTATTTTGGGGTCCTGGGTCATATCATAATGTTTCAACATAAACCAAAAAGACATTTTTGAAAATAAGAGTATTTTTTTTACTTCTTCATTATACCAGTGTGCAAATTCAGCTCCAATAATTAATTTTTAGGTTTGCACTAAGTGACACATGGAGAAATTTCTACTCTTTGTTAAACGCACATGCATCAAAATGTCTGTTGAAAGTTTGATGATGAGAGATCTATATGTGCGCAGTGCTTTATTTCTCATTTCACACAAGCAAGGGTTTGCTTCCAGGAAGGGGTTAAAGGAGATCTGGTGGAAACCAGCCCTAGTGCCCAGGCAGCTTATCACGATCATTGTACCAAGTGCATCCAGCCGCCAGTCAAAAGACTTGAAGGCAGGGTTTCTTACATTTGGCTGTTTAACAGAATCTCCTGGGAAGCTTTAAAAATTCTGATGCCAGGTCCCACCCTCCAGAATTGTGATTTAACTAGTCTGGGATGCAGTCAGTTATTTGGGATTTCTGAAAGTTCTCCAAGTGGTTGAAGGTGCAGTCAAGCTTGAAAACCACTGCCTACACAGTCAAAGGATGGTTCCTGGACCCACACATACTGGGAACTTATAGAAACATAAATTGGAGTCCCTACTCCAAACTTATTGTATCAGAACTCTGGGAGTGGACCCAAGGTAAAGTTTGGGAAGCACTGTCCTTAAGGGACAAGAGGATAGTAACAGGTTATTTATAGACTGTAGGGATCAAAGTACTTCTGTAAACAAACAATGGGTTTTAGTGAATTTCAGGGATTGGAGAAGAGTAACTATTTGGGGTAAATGTTATATTATTTGCCATCCCTTAGCAATAAGTAACACTCTGAAAGAGGAATCCCCCTGCCCTGATCCCTTTCCATTTCAAGTGCAATAGGGAAGCAGAAGTTGGGTACTGGAGGGCAAGCCCTGGAAAATGTGGGTAAGGAATCAATGTTTCCTGAATGTCTTTAGAAAAGGGTGGACACTGCACACATCTCATGAATAGAAGGTGTCTATCTGCTACCATGCCCACAGTTTTCCTCGGTTAACATTTTTGGCCAATGACTGAAATGGCTTACTCAAACAGAGAGGAAGTGAATATCATGGGAGTAATAATCTTCTTACTATATCCACTTTAGGTTGTAAGTATCAATTGTCTTGAATTTTTCAAGACAAACGCTACAAAAGATTTTGAAGGGTTTTTTTTCCATATTGGGTAGTGCCTTCGTTATCGTCTACTGACCCAAACCACTTGGTCTCCTCAGACAGTTTCCAAGCAATTACATCACAATAAATACAATAAGTCCTTGTTGCCATTTTGCTGATTCATGTGAAAGAACTCTGTTATCTAATGAAAGAAAGTCTTTTAAAATACTCAGAATTTTTTCCTTCTGTTGAAAGAAAAGAAAAATAAAATCCCTATATCTGTTATGCCAATAGTTGAGATGAAAATCCCACCTGTATATTTTTCCAGATACTTATATCTTTTCCAGGAAGTGCCTGAGGAATTAAGAATCCCTCTCATCAGATACCTACCCGCTATTGTCCTGATCCATTTGTGCTAAGTATATCCTTAGCAGCTCCTCAAAAGGATCGAACAATTCAGCTCTCTGAGACACTTTCTTTAAAGAGCTTGGACTTTCCAAAATGTCTAAGGATGCACAACAACACAACTTTTAAAGATATATTTTAACAAAAGATACCATTTTAAAACTCACTTCATTGGCTTCCAGTCTCAGAATATGGTTACCCGAAGTTAACACAGACCTACGCTCCTCCTAAGATCAGAGAGAAACACTAGATTTAAGAAAATAATGATAATGAATATTATACACACATAGCTGAGCTGAAAGGAAGAGAGGACTTGTCTTTAATTCTTTTTTTTTTTTTCCTCATAGCCCATATCGAACCCATCAGGAAACCACACTGCCTGTGCCTTCTTGCCTCTTCCACTGCCCCCATGCTGGCTAGGTTCCATCATCCTGTTCCTGGATTACCACAGTACCCTTCCAGCATATCTCCCTACAGCCTCTTCTCAACACATGGCCAAAGTGATCTTTTTGAACGTAGGTCAGATAATGTCACTACTCTCTTCAAAGCTCAGACTAAAGCCAAAGTCTTCACAGCTACCCTCTCCCTTTGTCTCTCTGGCCTTAAGTAATCAGCTCCAGCCACACTGGCCTCCCTGCTACTTCTAGGATGCGTGAAGCACATTCACATATGGGAGACTTTTCTTTGCTTTTTATCTGTCTGCAACACTTTTCCCCTAGAAAGCTGCTTGGCTCACACCTTCCTTGCTTTTAAGCCTTTGCTCAAATTTCACCTTTCCATGAAGCTTTCCCTGCAAACATTACTTCACACTCCAGCTTGCCTGCCTTCCTCCACTATTCCTGATCCTTTTATTTGGTTCTCTCCCCCAACCCCATATCACTTATTGCTTTTTAGGACTCTACGTAATTTACTTTTTTATTATACATTTACTTTTTATCTGTCTGCTGCTGGAATATAAACTGCTAAAGATGGAAATATTGGTCTATTTATTCACAGATATAACCCAAGAACAATACCTGATGTATTATAGGTGATCAATAAAAATCTGTTAAATAAGTGAATAAAATCCCCAAGTACCAGAAATGAAGAGTAACTTAAAGTCAGAGTTGTAAAGTTATCAGAGAGAACTTGGATAGCTTGGAAGGGATATCAGACCATGACACAGGCCTTAGTGGGCTTTTTAACACCACACTAAAAAAAGAAGACAATTGCCTTGAAGCTATAAAATAAGCTGTGACTGATATCCTCCACCAAAAGCCTGTATTTCCGAAAAGCTAGCCCCTCAGAGACTAGAAAACCCTATCACCCAAAGAAATGAAACTCTTCCAAGACTCTGGGCAAACACAAGATTGCTCTGGAGAAACAATTTCACAACCTTCAGGATCTGATTAAAATAATAACCTCAGTTGGAAAATTCACAATGCATAAACTACTCAAGAAAATGATTTACTATGAGAGAGACTTAGCAGATACAACAAACAAGAGGATTAATACAACCAAGAAGTTGACATCATATACTAATCTTGGAAACACTATAAAATAATTATGTTTAAAATAAAATAATGACATTAAAGATAGAATCAAAATATAATTAAAGAGGCATGCTCTTTAAAAAGTATATAGATTTTAGAAAATTTGTCATTAAAACTAGAGTGGTTAAACAGCAGATACTACTTAAAAGGAATCAGATTGATAAAGCACATCAAGTCATGGTAGAATAAATTTAATAAATCTATACCTAAAGAGAGCCCTACATAGAGGAGGTAAAACTATAAACCTCTTAGAAGAAAATATAGGGTAAATCTTTATGATCTTGGATTTGACAACAGATTCTTAGATATGACACCAAAAGTGCAAGAAATAAACAAAAATCAGTAAATTGTATTTCATCAAAATTTTAAAACTTTGTGCATCAAAGGACACTGTTAATGAAGTGAAAAGACAACCTACAAAATGGGAGAAAATATTTGCAAATCATATATCTGATTAGGGTCTAGTATCCAGTATATATCAAGACAAACAACCCAAATGAAAACTGGGCAAAGAACTTGAAAAGACATTTCTCCAAAGATGTACAAATGGCCAAGCACATGAACAGATGCTCAACATCATTAGCCAGTAGGGAAATGCAAATCAAAACCACAATGAGAGGGCTTCCCTGGTGGCACAGTGGTTGAGAATCTGCCTGCTAATGCAGGGGACACGGGTTCGAGCCCTGGTCCGGGAAGATCCCACATGCTGCAGAGCAGCTAGGCCTGTGAGCCACAACTACTGAGCCTGCGCATCTGGAGCCTGTGCTCTGCAAAAAGAGAGGCCGCGATAGTGAGAGGCCCATGCACCACGATGAAGAGTGGCCCCCGATTGCCACAACTAGAGAAAGCCCTGGCACAGAAATGAAGATCCAACACAGCAAAAATAAATTAATTAATTAATAAACTCCTACTCCCAACATCTTCTTTAAAAAAAAAACAAAAACAAAATACAATGAGATATCATTTTCCATCCACTCAGTACAGTGGAATTTTTTTTAATGGAAACTAACAAGTGTTAATGAGAACGTAAAAAAATTGGAAGCTGCCTACATTGCTGCCAGAAATATACAATAATGTAGCCACTGTTCAAAATAGTTTGGTAGTTCCTCAAAAAGTCAAACATAGAATTATCATATGACCCCGCAATTCCACTCCTAGGTGTATACTCAAAAGAACTGCAAACAGATCTCAAAAAAATGCTCATACACAAATGTTCATAGCATCACTATTCACAATACCCAAAAGGTGGAAACATGCCAAATGTCAAACGGGATGAGTGGACAAGCAAAATGTGGTATATATATAAAAGGGAATATTATCCAGCCATACAAAGAAACACAGTGCTGATACATGCTACGACATGGATGAACCTAAAAATATGCTAAGTGAAAGCAGCAAAACACAAAAAGTCACATATTATATGATTCCATTTACATGAAATATCCAGAATAGGTAAACCCACAGAGACAGAAAACAGATATGTGGTTGCCAGGGCATGAGGTGGTGGGAAAATGGAGGGTGACTTCTTAATGGATATGGGGTTTTCTTTCAGGACAATGAAAATGTTTTAGAACTTAATAAAGGCAATGCTTGCACAACATTGTGAAAGTATACTTTTAAATGGTTAATTTTATGTCGGGTGAATTGCATCTCAATTTTAAAAAATCAGCACACCAAAATAAACAGAATTGTTGTATATTAGAGATGTGTAATTAGAAAATATAATTCTTAAAAATTCCCACTCACTGTTAACAAATATTGTCAGACAATTACAAATAAATTCTACAAAAGATATTCCAGACCTTTATGGAACACAAAAATATTATAAAATTTTATTAAAGGGAAAAAACCAAATAAATAAATAAATGGATAAATAAACCAAGGTCATAGGTACGAAGATTCTATATAATAATTCCTCCAGAATTAAATAATAAAATTAGTGTAATCCCTATCCAGACCATGGCAGGGTTTTTCATTGATTTTGAAAAGATAATCCTGAAATTCATATTAAAAATAAGATGCCAAGAATAGTCAAGATAATTTTAAAGATGATAAGGAAGGAAACTTGCCTTACCAGAGAGCATAACACATTGAAAAGTTAAAATTATTGAAAAACAAAAAGCCTTTGGTGGACAGATCTAAAAATAAACCAACAGAACTGAATCAAGAGCTAAAAATCAGAACCACATTTAAATGGAAACTTGGTGTATGACATGTGGCTTTCAAATTAGCGAGAGGAGCATGGCATTGTTTAAAAAAAATGCTATCTGTATGGGAAAAAATTAAAGTAGATCTTTACTTCATTCCATGCTGAAAATTAGTTTCAGATTAATAAAAGGCACAAGTATGAAAAGCAAAATTTTAAAAGTTCTGGAAGACAATATGCAGTGTCTCAGTGTTTGAAGTATCAAAGGATGTCTTAAATCACAAAAATCCTACAAAGAAAAACACTAAGAAATTTAGCTACATTAAATCTCTATCTGACAAAAGACTTATTAAAGCTAAAATACAAACTACAGACTGGTAAATATGTTTCCAACTCATGTAACTGCCAATAGATTTGGATCAAGAATATATAAATAGATAAATACCTAGAACTCAATAGAAAAATGGATAAAGGTCATGAACAGGCAATTCACAGAGAAGGAAGCATGAATGTATAATAAGCAAATGAAAAGATTTTCAGTCTCACTAGTTATCAACAAGATGTTTCACACCTGTCACATTGACAAAAATTTAGTCTGACAACACCAAAAATAGGTGAGATGGAAAAACAGGACTGTTATACACTGCTCGTGGTGGTGTAACTTGTACACCGCATTGGAGAAATAATGATATAATTAGATGTAAAAAATCCAGAAATTCCCATTTATATTAATATATCCTAGAAAAACTTACATATGTACTCAACAAGATTTGTACCAGGGTGTTTACTGCTGCCTGGTTCATAACTGGGAAAATTTTAAAACAACCTTAATATGTCTGTCAGTAATGGAATGGACGAGCCGTGAGGGACTCACACAATAGAATACAGCAATTAACATGAATGAATTAGACCCACATGCATCAATAGAGATGAATACTGAAAACAAAATATTAATAAAGTAAGTTGGGAAAGGACTTAAAAGAATTTCACACATAAAATTTTAAATCATTTTGAACAATATTATTTTTATGGGTACACCCAGGCATGTGAGTAAAGTTGTAAAAGTATGTGTCAGGAATGGCACAACCTACTTCAGGATAGTGGTTATCTCTGTGGAATGAGTAAGTGGAATTGGGATGCAGGGATGCCTTAGTTATAGCTGTAAAGTTTTGATTCTTTAAAAATAAAATCACCTGAAGCAAATATGAAAAACTAATATTTAGTAAATATGAGTAGTAGATGTCTGTCATATCATTTTTGGACTTTTCTTTTTGAAAGTTTGCTACTTAAAAATAATCAGGTAAATGGATAAAACACATTTTCCCCTGCATTCAAGACAGACTCTGTGCACAAGTAAATAAGGCACTGTCCTTGCTACTGTAGAATTCAAAGTTGATGGGCAATGGATAAATAAACAAATATTTGAATGTGTGCTGGTGGCAAATATAGATAATAGACACATAGAGAAGAGTCTGCAAGTACACAAAGGGGGGATGATCAATTCTACCCAAGGTTGGGGGAGTTCTGAAGGTCTTTGGAAAGTGATTACAAGTGGTTTCTCCATGAGTGGAAAGAATTCAACTCAAATGCATTGCTTCACATTTTAGCACATCCACAATTATATTAGCATCTGGACAAGAAAACTGAGCCACGATGCTTGGAATCAGGATCTGCCTCTGTAATTTTAAAGCCCTGTGCCTTGAAAAAACATGGGTCAATAAATCCTTGTGGAAGGGCCTGACTCTGGCCCCCTAGATATAACAATAGGACCTAAACGAGTTGCTTCACTATAAATTGGTAAAAGAGGTCATGGAAAGTCAGATTCAGGTTGATACTTAAGCTGCATACTTGTCTCAGCTGGACAAACCAAGGTCAATTGCTCTGAACTTTGTGAATCCCAGCCAACTCTATGATTGTATCAGGACACCACTTTCTCACGTTGTATAACTGATTATTTCTTAAAAGTTCAATCTGGGTACAGCCACTATGGAGAACAGTATGGAGGTTCCTTAAAAAACTACAAATAGAACTACCATATAACCCAGGAATCCCACTACTGGGCATATACCCTGAGAAAACCATAATTCAAAAAGAGTCATGTACCAAAATGTTCATTGCAGCTCTATTTACAATAGCCCAGAGATGGAAACAACCTAAGTGCCCATCATCGGATGAATGGATAAAGAAGATGTGGCACACATATACAATGGAATATTACTCAGCCATAAAAAGAAACGAAATTGAGCTATTTGTAATGAGGTGGATAGACCTAGAGTCTGTCATACAGAGTGAAGTAAGTCAGAAAGAGAAAGACAAATACCGTATGCTAACACATATATATGGAATTTTTAAAAAAAATGTCATGAAGAACCTAGGGGTAAGACAGGAATAAAGACACAGACCTACTAGAGAATGGACTTGAGGATATGGGGAGGGGGAAGGGTGAGCTATGACAAAGCGAGAGAGAGGCATGGACATATATACACTACCAAACGTAAGGTCGATAGCTAGTGGGAAGCAGACGCATAGCACAGGGAGATCAGCTCGGTGCTCTGTGACTGCCTGGAGGGGTGGGACAGGGAGGGTGGGAGGGAGGGAGACGCAAGAGGGAAGAGATATGGGAATATATATATAACTGATTCACTTTGTTATAAAGCAGAAACTAACACACCATTGTAAAACAATTATACCCCAATAAAGATGTAAAAAAAAAAAAGTTCAATCCGTATAAAGCTCCTGGAGGAAGATTTCTTTCCTTCATAATTGTTCCAGGAACACTCCAAGCTACAGGCTCAAAATTTTCCCCATATATTCCCCATATATGTATATGATCTAGCAGTACCCAGGATGTAATTTATTGTTTTAAAGAGCCACCCCTTTTGTCCACAAATTAAAGACATAATGGTTATTTCAAATGTATGGCAAGTGTCATCAATAAATTGGGAGCTTGGTTTCTCAGGTTAGTATTTGACACAAGGCACAAGCACATCACTATTTACCAATGACCATCGTTAAAAATAGTATATGATTGCAGCTTCTATCAACTTCTTGGCATTGACTCCAAAGAATCAGGTAAGAGTAGTGTGATCATATAATTTATCATTCAAGCCAGGACACATTGTTGTGTGTGTGTGTGTGCCAGAAGTTATACTTTTACTTAACATTTAGAGGATTAACATACAGTTATCAATATAAGCCTTCCCATGAAAGTATTTTATTTGGTTTAATTCCACCTTCAGAAATAAATGGACAATTCCAGGACTTTTACAATGGCAAAGGCTCTACACAACACTTTGAAATGCCATCAAAGTTTAAAATTGATGTAACACATGCACACACATATATTAAAATGTTCAACATCATGTTAAAATTAAAATTTGGGGGTTTTTTCTTCGGAACCAATGGAGGAAGCACCACAAGTGCCTGTGTGTGGTCACGTCTGCTGGAGACAAGCGCTCCCGGTATGTGCCCCAAAGTCTGAGGAGGGGCTGTGGGGTGCTCGTCCAGGAAGGTTTTTTCTTAAATAGCACAGAGCCTTGCTTTTCTGGATGCTCCCCGGTGGTTTACTCCCTAATTTTCAGTATGCAGGATATCAGAGACACCCACCAGAGGACACCTGGAGTCTACACCAAACCAGTGCCTGGTACAAGCAGGAACCCTTTGAGCCTCATCTATTTCTTGGTATCCGTCAGATGCTTTGGACACACTCTACGTGCTCCAGCAAGGCATCAGGGCTGTGCCACTGAGGGGGGAGAGCGAAGTTCAGGACACTGGTCCACAAGAGACCTCCCAGCTCCACATAATATCAAACGGTGAAAATCTCCAAGAGATCTCCATCTAAACACCAAAACCCAGCTCCTCTCAACGACCAGCAAGCTACAGTGCAGGACACCCTATGCCAAACAATTAGCAAGACAGGAAAACAACCCAACCTTTAGCACAGAGGCTGCCTAAAATCATAATAAGGTCACAGACACCCCAAAACACACCACCAAACGTGGACCTGCCCACCAGAAAGACAAGATCCAGCCTCATCCACCAGAACACAGGCACTAGTCCCCTCCAGCAGGAAGCCTACACAACCCACTGAACCAACCTTAGCCACTGGGGACAGACACCAAAAACAATGGAAACTATGAACCTGCAGCCTGCAAAAACTAGACCCCAAACACAGTACATTAACCAAAATGAGAAGACAGAGAAGTACACAGCAGATGAAGGAGCAAGGCAAAAACCCACCAGACCTAACAAATGAAGAAAAAATAGGCAGTCTACCTGAAAAAGAACTCAGAATAATGATAGTAAAGATGATCCAAAATCTTGGAAATAGAATAGAGAAAATACAAGAAACGTTAAACAAGGACCTAGAAGAACTAAAGAGCAAACAAAAAGTGATGAACAACACAATAAATGAAATTAAAAATTCTCTAGAAGGGATCAATAGCAGAATAACTGAGGCAGAAGAACAGATAAGTGACCTGGAAGATAAAACAGTGGAAATAATTACTGCAGAGCAGAATAAAGAAAAAAGAATGAAAAGAATTGAGGACAGTCTCAGAGACTTCTGGGACAACATTAAACGCACCAACATTCGAATTATAGGGGCTCCAGAAGAAGAAGAGAAAACGAAAGGGAATGGGAAAATATTTGAAGAGATTATAGTTGAAAACTTCCCTAATATGGGAAAGGAAATAGATAATCAAGTCCAGGAAGCACAGAGAGTCCCATACAGGATAAATGCAAGGAGAAACACGCCAAGACACATATTAATCAAACTATCAAAAATTAAATACAAAGTACAATATTAAAAGCAGCAAGGGAAAAACAACAAATAACACATAAGGGAATCCAAATAAGATTAACAGCTGATCTTTCAGCAGAAACTCTGCAAGCCAGAAGGGAGTGGCAGGACATATTTAAAGTGATGAGGAGAAAAACCTACAACCAAGATTACTCTACCCAGCAAGTATCTCCTTCAGACGTGACTGAGAAATTGAAAGCTTTACAGACAAGCAAAAGCTAAGAGAATTCAGCACCAACAAACCAGCTTTACAACAAATGCTAAAGGGACTTCTCTAGGCAAGAAACACAAGAGAAGGAAAAGACCTACAATAACAAACCCAAAACAATTGAGAAAATGGAATAGGAACATACATATCAATAATTACCTTAAATGTAAATGGATTAAAAGCTCCAATCAACAGACATAGACTGGCTGAATGGATACCAAAACAAGACCCATATATATGCTGTCTACAAGAGACCCACTTCAGATCTAGGGACACATACAGACTGAAAGTGAAGGGATGGAAAAAGATATTCCATGCAAATGGAAATCAAAAGAAAGCTGGAGTAGCAATTCTCATATCAGACAAAATAGACTTTAAAACAAAGACTATTACAAGAGACACAGAAGGACACTACATAATGATCAAGGGATCGATCCAAGAAGAAGATATAACAATTGTAAATATCTATGCACCCAACATAGGAGCACCTCAAAACATAAGGAAAATACTAACAGCCATAAAAGAGGAAATCGACAGTAACACAATAATAGTAGGGGACTTTAGCACCCCACTTTCACCAATGGACAGATCATCCAAAATGAAAATAAATAAGGAAACACAAGCTTTAAATGATACATTAAACAAGATGGACTTAATTGATATTTATAGGACAGTCCATCAAAAAACAACAGAATACACATTTTTCTCAAGTGCTCACAGAACATTCTCCAGGATAGATCATATCTTGGATCACAAATCAAGCCTTGGTAAATTTAAGAAAATTGAGATCGTATCAAGTATCTTTTCCGACCACAACGCTATGAGACTAAATATCAATTACAGGAAAAGATCTGTAAAAAATACAAACACATGGAGGCTAAACAATACACTACTTCATAACGAAGTGATCACTGAAGAAATCAAAGAGGAAATCAAAAAATACCTAGAAACAAATGACAATGGAGACACGATGACCCAACACCTATGGGATGCAGCAAAAGCAGTTCTAAGGGAAGTTTATAGCAATACAATCCTACCTTAAGAAACAGGAAACATCTCAAATAAACAGCATAACCTTGCATGTAAAGAAATTAGAGAAAGAAGAACAAGAAATCCCCAAAGTTAGCAGAAGGAAAGAAATCATAAAGATCAGATCAGAAATAAATGAAAAAGAAATGAAGGAAACGAGAGCAAAGATCAATAAAACTAAAAGCTGGTTCTTTGAGAAGATAAACAAAATTGATAAACCATTCACGATACTCATCAAGAAAAAAAGGGAGAAGACTCAAATCAATAGAATTGGAAAAGAAAAAGGAGAAGTAACAACTGACACTGCAGAAATACAAAGGATCATGAGAGATTACTACAAGAAACTCTATGCCAATAAAATGCACAACCTCAGGCTTCCCTGGTGGCGCAGTGGTAGAGAGTACGCCTGCCGATGCAGGGGACACGGGTTCGTGCCCCGGTCTGGGAAGATCCCACATGCTGCGGAGCAGCTGGGCCCGTGAGCCATGGCCGCTGAGCCTGCACGTCCGGAGCCTGTGCTCCACAACGGGAGAGGCCACAACAGTGAAAGGCCTACGTACCGCAAAAAAAAAAAAAAAAAGAAAAAAGCACAACTTGGAAGAAATGGACAAATTCTTAGAAATACACGATGGGCCAAGACTGAACCAGGAAGAAATAGAAAATACAAACAGACCAATCGTAAGCACTGAAATTGAAACTGTGATTAAAAATCTTCCAACTAACAAAAGCCAAGGACCAGATGGCTTCACAGGTGAATTCAAACATTTAGAGAAGAGCTAACACCTATCCTTCTCAAACTCTTCCAAAATATAGCAGACGGAGGAACACTCCCAAACTAATTCTACGAAGCCACCACCACCCTGATACCAAAACGAGACAGAGATGTCACAAAGAAAGAAAACTACAGGCCAATATCACTGATGAACATAGATGCAAAAATCCTCAACAAAATGCTAGCAAACAGAATCCAACAGCACATTAAAAGGGTCATACACCATGATCAAGTGGGGTTTATTCCAGGAATGTAAGGATTCTTCAATATACGCAAATCAATCAACGTGATACACCATATTAACAAACTAAAGGAGAAAAACCATATGATCATCTCAATCGATGCAGAGAAAGCTTTCAACAAAATTCAACACCCATTTATGATAAAAACCCTGCAGAAAGTAGGCATAGAGGGAACTTTCCTCAACATAATAAAGGCCATATATGACAAACACACAGCCAACATCGACCTCAATGGTGAAAAACTGAAACCATTTCCACTAAGATCAGGAACAAGACAAGGTTGCCCACTCGCACCACTCTTATTCAACATAGTTTGGGAAGTTTTAGCCACAGCAATCAGAGAAGAAAAAGAAATAAAAGGAATCCAAATTGGAAAAGAAGAAGTAAAGCTGTCACTATTTGCAGATGACATGATACTATACATAGAGAATCCTAAAGATGCTACCAGAAAACTACTAGAGCTAATCAATGAATTTGGTAAAGTAGCAGGATACAAAATTAATGCACAGAAATCTCTGGCATTCTTATACACTAATGATGAAAAATCTGAGAGTGAAATTAAGAAAACACTCCCAATTCCCACTGCAACAAAAAGAATAAAATATCTAGGAATAAGCCTACCTAAGGAGACAAAAGACCTTTATGCAGAAAATTATAAGACACTGATGAAAGAAATTAAAGATGATACAAACAGATGGAGAGATATACCATGTCCTTGGATTGGAAGAATCAACACTGTGAAAATGACTCTACTACCCAAAGCAATCTACAGATTCAATGCAATTCCTATCAAACTACCACTGGCATTTTTCACAGAGCTAGAAACAAAAAATTTCACAATTTGTATGGAAACACAAAAGACCCCGAATAGCCAAAGCAATCCTGAGAACAAAAAATGGAGCTGGAGGAATCAGGCTCCCTGACTTCAGACTACACTACAAAGCTACAGTAATCAAGACAGTATGGTACTGGCACAAAAACAGAAAGATAGATCAATGGAACAGGATAGAAAGTCCAGAGATAAACCCACACACATATGGTCACCTTATCTTTGATAAAGGAGGCAAGAATATACAGTGGAGAGAAGACAGCCTCTTCAATAAGTGGTGCTGGGAAAACTGGACAGGTACATGTAAAAGAATGAAATTAGAACACTCCCTAACACCATACACAAAAATAAACTCAAAATGGATTAAAGACGTAAATGTAAGGCCAGACACCATCAAACCTTTAGTGGAAAACATAGGCAAAACACTCTATGACATAAATCACAGCAAGATCCTTTTTGACCCACTTCCTAGAGAAATGGAAATAAAAACAAAAATAAACAAATGGGACCTAATGAAACTTCAAAGCTTTTGCACAGCAAAGGAAACCATAAACAAGACGCAAAGACAACCTTCAGAATGGGAGAAAATATTTGCAAATGAAGCAATTGACAAAGGATTAATCTCCAAAACATTCAAGCAACTCATGCAGCTCAATATCAAGAAAACGAACCACCCATTCCAAAAATGGGCAGAAGACCTAAATAGACATTTCTGCAAAAAGATATACACATTGCCAAACAGATGAAAGAATGCTCAACATCATTAATCATTAGAGAAATGCAAATCAAAACTACAATGAGATATCATCTCACACCAGTCAGAATGGCCGTCATCAAAAAATCTACAAATAATAAATGCTGGAGAGGGTGTGGAGAAAAGGGAACCCTCTTGCACTGTTAGTGTGAATGTAAATTGATACAGCCACTATGGAGAACAGTATGGAGGTGCCTTAAAAAACTAAAAATAGAACTATACCATATGACCCAGCAATCCCACTACTGTGCATATACCGTGTGAAAACCATAATTCAAAAAGAGTCATGGTTCAAAATGTTCACTGTAGCTCTATTTACAATAGTCAGGACATGGAAGCAACCTAAATGTCCATCAACAGATGAATGGATAAAGAAGATGTGGCACATATATGCAATGGAATATTACTGAGCCATAAAAAGGAACAAAACTGAGTTATTTGTAGTGAGGTGGATGGACCTAGAGACTGTCACACAGAGTGAAGTAAGCCATAAAGAGGAAAACAAATACCATATGCTAACACATATATATGGAATCTAAAAAAAGAAAAAGAATCATCAGAAGAACCTAGGGGCAAGACGGGAATAAAGATGCAGACCTACTAGAGAATGGACTTGAGGATACAGGGAGGGGGAAGGGTAAGCTGGGACAAAGTGAGAGAGAGGCATGGACATATATAAACACTACCAAACGTAAAACAGATAGCTAGTGGGAATCAGCCGCATAGCACAGGGAGATCAGCTCGGTGCTTTGTGACCACCTAGAGGGGTGGGATAGGGAGGGTGGGAGGGAGGGAGATGCAAGAGGGAAGAGATATGGGGATATATGTATATGTATAACTGATTCACTTTGTTATGAAGCAGAAACTAACACACCATTGTAAAGCAATTATAGTATAATAAAGATGTTTAAAAAAAGAAAAAAAAATTGGATTTTTAAAGATTTTTTTTAATGTTCATATTTGTTTCTTCATGTCCTCAAATGCAGGAGGCAGAACCAATAAGAAGCATGAAAGCAAAATACCTGGAAAAAATACTTAACATTAGCATAACATTTTCAGTAATCATCTTGTACAATGAGAAATGTTTCCAAAAGGTATTAGTGGAGCTGAACACTATGACAATAAAGGAGGTAGTATTAACAATCATGCCACAACAACAGGTATTATCTAGGACTATCCAAGCCACCAGGACATACAGTCGTCATAGGTACATCCCGTATGGATCTATACATGGTTATATGTGGTCGCACCTCATTCAGGCATTAAGGAATTATTTTGTAATCATTTTACCTTGGAGCATTCTGTAGGAAATTACATTGCTTAGAGTTCAGTGTTCTGTGGACCCCTTCCTGAGGTTTATTTTTATGGCCATGGTGGACATTTGTTAACACCCACTTTGAAATTGTTCCAAATGAAAATTCCTGTGGCCATGCTTTGGGGGCCTCGGTCACCCATCTGTTCATATGCTGGAATAAACTTGAAATTATTTTTAGGGAAAATCTTGGCTTACTCCTCAGTACTTGCTAAGCCCATCACACTGTGGAGCTGGAGTGGCCTCCTACATAATTCTACATGGAAAAATACATTATCCAAAAAGACAAAGTATAATTATTAGACTGGAGAAAACACGTGCAGAGGAAAATACAAGAGCTCCCACAAAAAGTGTGGCAAGCCTTTCCCCAGTTCAGAGAACTTCAATGAGTATGGGTGTGTAGGTCTGCATTTAACCAGAGCACAGACTACCTGCTTCCCCAAACACTTATTTGAGAGGATAATGTCAAACTCACTGCTACTAGACACTTTTCGTTAAAAGCTTGATTGAGAGAAAAACGCATTTTACAGAATTGCCTGAATTATATGTTGTCTATTTACTCCTATAAAATTTGATTCATCCTTAAGTTAAGAAGACCATGGGACACCCTCACACCTGGCCTGCATTGCTTCAGCTGCTCATATAATTCTCCTACTCAACTGTGCTGATGAGGCATGTTCTACCAATAGCCTGCACAGAGTGATGGTAAAGATGAAGCTTGTGGTATTTATTTGTTGAAGATATTCTTTATTTTATTAACAGTCCTTTCACTATGAGGTCCTTTAGAATAAATTTTCTCAGGGCTCACAACCACGAGTAATTGTGCATACTTTGAAAAATCGGTGTTACATCTCATGGGCACTGTGGCTCATGTTTCCCTCTTAGTGTCAGCTGCTAGAAATCTGAGACCCACATCTGTGGTCCTCTAACGGTGTGTGGAAACTCAGACGTGTATTGTGTGTTCTAAATTCACCTGTCCTTATAACCAATCATTCCATCCTTTATTTTTTCTTCACCATAATTTCCTCACTGATAAAAGGCCTATGATACTGTACTTGTGTTTGTGGGTTTCAGGAAACAAGGTAAGGTATATATAGCTACACAAATACATACATTCAAAAGAAAGAAGGAAAGTTTATAAAACCACCTGGGCTCCTTTTCTCATCTGTGAAATGAGATGAGTAGGTACTGTCTCTCCTGATCTCTCCAGTGCTAATGGCATGTAATTCTAGAGTTTGGTTTCTCAAACTGGCTCGGCCACTGATTTCTCTGAACACCTTGAAGCAGATCCTACTCCTCAGTTTCCCCATCTGTGAAATCGCAGTCATATTTTATTTTATCCATATTCCTTACAGCTGCATAAAACAATATGGTCTCTAAAACAGACCTACTTACTTTTCCATAACTTATTACATGTGCCAGGAGCACATATGAATCGTACTGCAATGCTCTAGAACATCACTTTGAATCACTTCCTTTCTGATAGGCTGCCATCCTCCCCATCACACACACAGACACACACACACACACACACACACACACACACACACACACACACAGCTCTGACTTCATAGTAACCTAAAGAAATCTATTTCTTACAAGACACCTTCCAAACCAGCCATAAAATTTTCATTCTGGTGTTCTTCGCATCAAAAGCATAACAGAAGGAAAACATCTTTACTTTTTAATGGATGAACCAATACTATTTCAGTTTTGCTATACTAATTCAGTTGAAAAGACTATGAGACAAAATGCAAAATTGCCACATTCCAAGCAGTGACTGAGAAGCAGTATAGCCTAGTGGTTACAAGCACAGACTGGGGAGTCAGACCACCCAATCCCAGCTCTGCCACTTAGTAGTCCTGACTTCAGCCAAGTTACCCAACATCTCTGTGCCTCTATTTTCTCATCTACGAAATGGGAGTAAGTTGACACAGGATCAAATGAATTAATACAAGCAAGCAATGGAAGATGCCTAGTACCTAGAAGCACACAATATTGACTATTATCATCACTCGGTCACAAAATCTATAGAATTTAATAGATTAATAAGTAACATCCACAATGAATTGAGCTATGATTGTTCATAATAGAAATACAAATGCATCAGATTTCTTTTTAAATAGGCGTTTTGTTTCCTTATTGGACAGTAATCAGTAAGGAATATAGAATATAAGATTGCGAAAAAGTCATTTCACTTACATGCCTGTTTCCTCCTGGTAAAATAGAAAGGACCACAAGTCACTAATATATTAAAAGATTTATGGAAATATATGCATAACAATTATGTTAGGATTTTCCTATCTTCATTTTTTAAATATTTGCACTGTCTCTTGGAGGTTAAATAAAACAAATGCAATGAATAGAGGAAGATCAAGGTTTTTAAGACACTCTAAGGACAGTAAATAAGTATGTCTAAAGTGGCCATGTGGTAAATCAATTCCCAATTCTCGGCCCAATTCACCGACATTTACATTTCACCAGTGCATACCCAGACTGCAGCAGTAGTGACACACGTGGAGCTTCTTATGAACTATGCTTCATAATTGACATAACTTGTGTATTTTTTTTAAAATTAACTTAATTCATTAAGTAAAGCTAACCATAACCTTTTGACGTTGAACAGCACTTAACTTCCCTTTTCTCAGGAATGTTGAACTGGCTATTGTGTTTAGAGGGAGTGATTCTTCTCTTTATTTTAGGCTCGTGTTACAGCTTTAGTTTTATGTGCCAATTTTGGAAAACAATTCTAAAAGTCACATCATGAACCGTGAGGTATGTGCCCACGGAGAATTGTTTAAATTTCCTGAGGGAGCTTAGAGTCACCCACGCCATCTGGAGAGCAGTTCCCAGTCCCAACCGCGGCACACCTACCTGCACGGGGTTCGTTTGGGTCTAACTTCAGCCTCCTCAAGTGGTTTCAAAGCTGATAACTGCTCAGTGATATCACTTTTTAGTCTTTGTACCATTCATTAAAGTGTTAAATCTGTTACATCATCCAGGCTTAACTCTTTCTTTTGGAAGTCAGAATGACTAATATAAAAAACAGACATCAAACGCTTGACTAAAGGAGGCTATATTTGGAGGCATCTCCCAACTAGTCACCATCTCCCTATGGAACAGTTCATTTCCTCTAAGTCACTTCCAGAATCTCTTGGGGTGTCACGCTGTAACAGCAGGACCTCATTTTATGTCATACTTTCAACTTACTATGTACTATAGCTAACTATTGTATAGATTTATTTTCCTTAATACCTCTCACCAGCATCTGAAGAGGTCAATCTTTGCTCTAGGGTTCATAGAAAGGTCAAGATACCTTACCTTTCTGCTAAAACCAACAAAATAATTTTTGTTACTGAAAAAATAATTCAATTAAAAAAATTTTTTTTAATAAAATTACTTTTCTTTCGTCATTTATTTTGACCTATTTAGTTATTTCAACCAGTGTAACTCTTGGAGGCCATCCAGTCATTACTCAAATTCTTCCAAGTTGTATCGTATCACACTGGAGCCACCCCCAGGGACCAGCTCACCTCTGTGAGATGGCACTCCTCTGCCTATCTGCAGACTTCACTATCAGATTTGCAGCCAGGAAAAATATCGTTCAATAACATACAGCTCATCACAATTGCTTTTTTACCATTTGCCATTCTGGCTTTGCCTGATCTGGGTTAAACTCAGGTAATTGTCTTATGAGGTTAATATATCATCTATTTTATTTGCATTACCCTCTCTGACCTTTCTCTTTCTCCTCCCTGAAGAGTAAACCAGAATAGTTACACAGAATATCTCAAGAAACTGAAGCAAAAGCAGTTCCCTTTTCACTAGCTTTAAAATGAAACATTTCTATCATTTACTCAGTCACTCAAAACTACTGCATGTCTGCTTCATGCCAAACACTATTCTAAGTGCTAGGAATGTAGCTGTGAACAGCTCAAGCTGTGTACATATGTACGGTCCTATGTATGGTCCATTCGAGTGTGTGAGGTTGCGGGGTGGAGACAGACACTAAACAATCATGGACACAGCACACAGCACATCAGGTGGTTATAGGGCCTGGGAGGAAAATAAAGCAGAGTGAAGGAAAAGTCCATGCAGAGTGTGTCACAGGTGTGGGAGAGTTGCTGTTTAAACTAAGCACAACATTCTGGGTAACATATACATTGTATAGAATACTTGCTAAACACATCACTCCAGAGCCAGGCCACTTGGGTCAAATCCACTTGGGTTGTACATGTAACAGCTGTGTGAATGTTCTGCTTATCTGTTGCTGCATAACAAACTACCCCAACATTCTGTGGCTTAAAATAATAATGATTTATTTCACTCATGAATCTGTGCGTCGGGAATTCGGACAGTACAGAAGAAACTGCTCATCTGTGTACATGATGTCTGGGGCCTTCCCCGGGTGACCTGAACAGCTGGGAGCTAGAGCCATGACAACTGGGGCTCGCTGAGCATCAGTCCTTCTACATGTGGCCCCTCCACCTGGCTCCCTTCAGCCTCCTCCCAGCATGATGACCTCAAGGTGTCTCAGAGCTCTAAGAGCAAGCATTTTAAGAGACAGGAAATGGAAGTTGCCAAACCCTTGAGGACTGGATCCAAACACCGGCAAAGCATCACTTCTGCCATATTCTATTAGTCAAAGTAGACAGGTCTACTGGGAGATGACTCCTTTCACTGGGAGAGTGTCAAAGAATCTGTGGACATTTTTACTCTGCCAGAATGTCCTTCAACCAGCTCCGTGATTTCTCCACACCTCCATTTCCTCAACTGTTAATATGCATAATAACAGGATCTACCTCATAGATTTGTTAGAAAACTTAATTAGTTAATAAAAGTAAAGAGTCTGGAAAACAACTAGCATTCAATAAGTATTCACTGCTTTATTGTTTTCAAGCTATTTTTAATATTCTTTAGTATGGGCACTGAATTTAAAACAGCATTTTCCTCTTAGACCAACTGGACTTTTAAAAATATGTGATGGCAAAGAATCTGCCACCAGATATTTCTTTTGGAAATGTACAAACTTTGTCTAGTTTTATAATGAATGACAATGGCTACTGCCCCCTCAAGTTCCCCATTCCCTCAAACACACACACACCAAGTCCCATACTTTTTCACTCTCTACCCCAGGAATGAGTTGGCAAACAAAGGTTCTTGGTCGGTTGGAAAGGGGTTGGAGGAAAGAAAATGAGGACGATGGTGTTTTGTTATTAGTAATGGGGTTCTCACTTTGGTTGCAGGAGGTGAGCTTATGAAAGAGTAGATGTACCATAGGAAACGTAGTTTTACATGGTCCTGAGTGATTCTGTAAGAACATCCAAACAATGCCAGGCTGCAGCAGAACAGAGCCCAAGCACCAGGGAAGCTGGGAGGCCAGCGCTCAAGCCTTCTCACCTACAGCTGACTGGGACCTAAGTCAAGACCACTTTCCTTCCCACTTGCTCCTTTGTCAAGTGTCACATCTTCAGCCGCAGGCCTTCTAGTTTGGCCACACCTCCACCCCCTGTGCTCTGTTAGTGACCCCTTGGAGTCTCTTGATGCCAATATTGAGTGCATGGGACAATGTCACCACTGTCCCTCACTAACATATGAGGAAAGAAGCCAGCTTCCTCTTGTCTCATTTCAACAATTTGTTCCTCACACTTCCCCTTGAACTGCATTATAATGTGCTTCTTCGGTTTACCCATTGGAGTGCCCTTCAAATTTGAAACACAGCCTACGAATTTAGTTACCCATCCAGAAGCAGCGACGACTATGTCTGAGACATCCTTGGTCACTCATCTTGTGTCCTTTGAGATGACAGGTGCTCCACGTGTGAGGTGAGATTAGAGTTACGGGTCCAGCTGTAAGTCAGGGACCAGTGGACACTAACTTGCTCATAGGGCTGAACTCAGGACCTTGCCCATGTCAGCTGTGATTTAACTGAACACAGGCACTACTTTTATCAGTATTTTTAAGGCCAGTTCGAAGCATAACCTTCGAGGAACCCCCAAACACGGACTAACCGAGCTAGAGAAAATACTAATCACCTGACCTTAGGCAAATAAATAACAACAAAAATAAATATATCTTCTCACTACAGCCCAGAAGTAAATAAATGAAGGTACATTATGCAAGGGAATTGCAATGTGTGGATCTTACATTTATCATGGTCTTATATATCAGCATCATAAAAATCTTCTTAAAGACTAAGCTAAAATAAAACTGCTGCTCTGATCTGTGAATTTGCCAACATGGAAAATAAATCAAACACAAGATCTGTGTCTCCCTCTTATACTGATGGTTTGTTACTCTACTGAGAAGGACAAAAAATAAACTTTGATTAGCAAGAATTTCTTGAAAAGGAAGAGCAAACAAAAGTTATTTCAAAACAAAAAGTAAGGTAAGTATAAACTCCAGTCAAATTTGTTTTTAAATGGACGCATTGATTTATATTCTGTTTAACTTTGCCTTTTTTTCCCCCACCGACTGTGGAAACCTCATTTGATATATGAGAAAACAGTGTGTTGAATCAATCAATGTTGATTAAATTACATTTAACATCTGCTGAAGATTCAGAAACGTGAAGATTTGAGGGAGATTTTGGTATCTTCATTCTCAGCTCAACTTGGAGCCAGGATGTGCACACAATCTGCCAGACGGTCAGGATTAGTCAGCACAGAAGGATGGATGAGGTGTTCTTTTGGTGGGAGGTAGTTATGTGCTTGTCAGATTGTCGTGAAATAGAGATAGCTTAAATGTGCATTTCCCCAAAGTGAAAGCATTATTTCAGAGGGTGATTTGTCGCCATATGCTTTCTCGTCTATTCAAGTTCTTTCCCCCCCCACTATTTACAATTAACTGGAGAACAAAAGATTGGGGAGGATCCCAGAGATGACGTCATTCAGTATGTCCATTATGTGCTACTGCATAATAAGCCACCTCAAATTCAGTGGCTTACAACAGCGATGTATTACGCTCCTGATTCCACACTCATGTGGGCAGTTCTCTGCTCTCTGTGGTATGGCTGAAGCCCCTCAGGAGGTTTATTCAACTGGGAGCTTAGCCTCTCTCAAAGAGCCTGTCATCACTGAGTCGTCTAGACCAAGCTTCTTTTTAGCATAACACCTTGCTTCCGAGAGGGAGAGTTCCCGACATATAAGCACTCATCAAGCCTCGACTTGGGTCATGCTTGCTAATGAACCATTGGCTGCAGCAAGTCACATGGTTGAGCTCAGTGTCAAAAAGCAAGATGATTGCCAAAACTACAATGAGGTATCACCTCACACGGGTCAGAATGGCCATCAACAAAAAATCTACAAATAATAAATGCTAGAGACGGTGTGGAGAAAAGGGAACTCTCTTACACTGCTGGTGGGAATGTAAATTGATACAGCCACTATGGAGAACAGTATGGAGGTTCCTTAAAAAACTACAAATAGAACTACCATATGACCCAGGAATCCCACTCTTGGACATACACCCAGAGAAAACCATAAATCAAAAAGATACATGCAAAAAAAAAAAAAGATACATGCACCCCAATGTTCATTGCAGCACTATTTACAGTAGCCAGGACATGGAAGCAACCTAAATGCCCATCAACAGAGGAATGGATAAAGACGATGTGGTACATATATACTGTGCAATGGAATATTACTCAGCCATAAAAAGGAATGAAATAGTGCCATTTGCAGAGACGTGGAGGGACCTAGAGACTGTCATACAGAGTGATGTAAGTCAGAAAGACAAATATTGCATAATATTTATTATATGTGGAACCTAGAAAAACGGTATAGATGAACTTATTTGCAAAGCAGAAATAAAGACACAGATGTAGAGAACAAACATATGTATACCCATGGCGGGGGTGGGATGAATTGGGAGATTGGGATTGACATATACACACTACTATGTATAAAATAGATAGTTAATGAGAACCTGCTGTGTAGCACAGGGAACTCTGCTCAGTGCTCTGTGGTGAGCTAGATGGGAGGGAAATCCAGGAAGGAGGAGATATGTGTGTATACATGTGGCTGATTCACTTTGCTGTACAGCAGAGGCTAATGCAACACTATAAAGCAACTATTCTCCAATAAAATTAATTTTTTAAAAAAGCAAGATGATTGCACAGGGTGTAAACACTGGGAGGGGTGGTGTTACCCCCATTTGCTGGGGAGCACCAATGTAGCAATCTACCCCATCCAGTTCTCCATCCAAGGGAAAGTATCTTAAGTACATACCTCGGTTATTGTTGAACATTTTCATAAGGTGGAACTCATTACCTAGCAAGACGCACCATTTCAATTTGAGACAATATTTATTAGATTTATTTAATATTTATTAGAGGCTTCCTCTGCCTCCAACTTCCACTTCCATTAGTCCTATTCCTGCTCTCTTGAGAAACATAGAAAAAACACATTTGCTCTTTCTAAAGATAACATCTAAAAAAGAATGTAAAGAAGTTCCCATGTTTCTCCAAGTTCTTCCAAGTCCCCATATCTTTCCTTTCGGGACCCAGCATTCTCAGTTCCTCTTTATCAGTCTGGTCAAATCCGCAATGACAATGGTAAATTAGATCTATTTAAGATAAACTTGAATATTCTCTTAAATTTCTCACAGTAGGAATGCTAGCTCATTCAGAACAGGTGGACTAATTTTTAAAGCAATGACTAATAAGAGTCTTGCAAGACAATTATAAAAGACTCAAATTAAAACACAGAGAAAAGGAAAAAGAGAAGGAGCTCAAAATGGGAAGTTGGCAATGAAAGGTACATTGTTACCTTACGTAGGTTTGAGAACAAAACTAGCCTGAACCCTTGCTCTACATCATGTGGGGATCATTCAAATCACCTTTTTACAGGATATAAGAACCCTTCAATGGTTCAGTTGGTCATATATTATCTTGAGGCAAACCACAAAAACAAGCCTAGGGAACTGGAACTTTCTAGTGATGGATCCAGAGGAATCCAGCCTGCAAGAAATGGTCTAAGTATGATTCTGATCCTATTCAGACATTCCTCCCAGGAACACTCTAGGATAACTGAGATTTCAAGTATTCTGTAACAAACTCCAAAGGCTAGAGCAAACTACAACCACTCCTGCCCACCTCAGAATATCTCAGGATATCCTCAAACTCAAATATGGACATTACTTCTTGAGAACTTTCTGGATCTGGGTAATCACTCAATTAAATTGATTTGCCGGAGCAACTACAGGTCAGATATTTAGGTACCCTCACACTGAAACCAGAGAAACAGGAACACAAAGGACAGGCAGAACTTCTAATCCACTCTACAGCCAAAACAGTAAGGCCCTGCCCATGAAGTCAAGTCCCTGCTGTGGCATTAGCAACTGTGGGCAATTTATTGATGGCACCTGGGCCTCTTCATCAAGGGTAAGGAAGTACTTGGTAATCTGCCAGTTCTCTTTAGCCTCAAGTCTTGTTCAAGTCTCTATCAGTTCAGAGCATCTCTCCTCTCTTCTAATTTGCTATTGTCATAAATTGGGCTCCATGCAAATGGACTCTGAGACAAACATAAACATATAAGAAATTTATTGGGAAAACTATCCAGCTCAAGAGAAGAGGAGGGAACAAAGCAGGATTTGGTGAAAGCAGAAGTTGGCTTCAACAAAGCCAAAGTCAACTCAGCTGATCCCCCAGGGAACTCAGAAGCTGGAATGACCCTTGTCCTGAGTTGAAATGAGAAGGCCAGGTCTTTATGCCCCTGCCTTGACATTCACAGGATGCAGGCTTCTCCAGAAAGGGACGTGACAAGGGCAGGCAGATCTCCTCTGCCAAGGCGCTTCCCAAAGAGAGCTAAGAGGCATCTGCTGGTAACACTTCCAATAAGTCCTTCATTCCTGAAGGAAAATTTGGGCAACTTATCCAGATCCCATTCTTTATATTTAACGCAATATTCTTTCCATGGCCACACGATGTGATACATAGCTTCCCAAGACAAGGTTTGAACTTTATCTTACACAATTTGACTCATATTCTGTTCAGCCACAGTTTGAGACCAAGGTCTAACTGAGAATTCAGAGACCTTGAATTTCAAACTGACTAGGTTGCTTCATATCAAAAATGTCAGATTCACCAATCCATAAGATGCTCTTTCCTTTCTTCCTTCCTTCTGAATTCATAATGCAATTGTCCTTGGCGCAGATATGTAACAGAAATATCACTGTCACATCCAGTTGCATCTACTGAATAAGTCTATATACTGAAAAATTAACAAATTCAAAGAATATTGATTTTGAAACTGCCTAACTGCCTGGTTTTTATCATAATTTCATTAAATCGCAACATAAAAATAGGGTATAAAGATAATATACTGGTTTCCCTATTGTGTCCTTATCACATATAAACAAATAAACAAAAAAAATTTTCATTGTCAGCTTAGTCTGCCAAACCAATCAGAACAATTGTTTTGACACCAAGAAGAGTTTGTCTTCCTATCAGTTTATTTAAATATTTCACCCCAAATTGTATCTACTGGAAAAACAGAAATTAAAATAGTACATGCACACCCCCCCACACACACACACCCCTCACTCACTGGCAATACAATAGCTTCCCTGCTTAAAATTAGCATTATCTAAAATCTGGAATTTAATTATTTCAAACTACCTTGATACCCTGTACTTAACATAACAGAGCACCAGATTAAAGTCTCTCAATTTCTTTGAAATTCAAAACCTGCATTACACAGGCAATCTGTGAGTTATCTGGGGAGGAGAGTTGACTTATATGATTCTGTTTCTCCAACATGCGTTCCATTTTTATTTCATTCAGTTCAATTCAACAAATCCTTATTGAAGAGCTACTGTGGCCAAGATGTGAGAGATTCAGAAGTTAACCCAATACAGATTCTACTTCACAGATGTACATGAATGTGTGTGTATTCAGAATTTTATAAATTAATTATAGTAAGTTGAAGCATCTGAAAGTGAACTTTTTTATGTACAAAAAAACAGCAATCACATTTGGTTCAACCTAATAGAACTTAGAGGACAATGCAATTCTTTTTTATAACAGAATGACAAAGTATTATAGGAACCAGGAGAAGAAAATGTTAATTCTAATTAGGGGAATTAGAGAAGATTCATGAAAGATTAAAAACTTGTCTTGATGGGTCGGTTTCAGCAGATGACCAGAGATGTTGGTGATAATACAAAGGACCAGCTCGTGTAAACACTTAGAGATAAGTTTGGAGCTTAGTCTGAAGGACTGGAAAACAACAGGCTCTTATTTTATCTGGAAGTTCCAAAAGCTCTCTCTCTGGAAGTTTGTTTCAACAAAAGTATGTTAAGTTTTTTTGTTTTTTTTCGTTTCTTTTTTTTTTTTTTTTTTTTTTTGATGGGAAAGAGAGGAGCCTCCTAGAATCAGGCATACATGTATATGTGCTCTCTGCCATTATGGAGGGAAGATTTTTAGACCTTTGAACAGCTATGGAAATAAAATCCTGCAGCAGCTGTCTAGAGGGACTGAGATTTTTCCTTTTTAGCTACCTGGAAAATGTAGAGTTGCTATTTCAGAAAAACAGATGATGAATCTCATGAAGTATATCTTTCATTTAGTCAATAAAAATGCCCACTCACCTATTCCACCCACACTAAACAATTGATAGAAATGAAATTTTGGCCTACACAGACTGAAAATAGGGCAAAAGCAAAGAAAGATACTAGAGAAGGATTAGCTGTAAACTCTTAATTTCATTTAGAAAGTTTTCCTTATGCAAAAGCATTTGTATAAGCATTTTCAGACAAAATTAAGACGACTGAGTATGCCCATTCATTCCTAAGATATAAAGCTGAGCTTACTCATTACTGTTTACTTAAGGAATGAATGTTGGTCAGAGCTCCTTGTTCATTATTTGTGGGTTTATGCTCAGTCCCTCCATTAGGGAATGTTTCTCCAGGCATCACAGACCACATCTGTGGGGATATAATCAAGTGTTGCAAAGATATATGATGTTGTTCTCAGGGAAAACAAGCAAAGCATATGTACATGAAGTTGCTTAGATTCATCACAACTCTTGAGAATACAACCCCACTCCATTACCCAAACTAATAGTGGGTCAGTATAATGCACAGTAGAAAAGGTGGCAGTGCAGGTTTAGGTCTATACTGTCCAATATGGTAGTCACTAACCACCAACGGCTATTAAGCATCTGAAATGTGCATAGTCTGAGTTGTAAATTACACACTGGATTTTGAAGGCTTAGTAAGAAAGCAGAATGTTTAATATCTCATTAATAATTTTTAAATTAATTACATGCAGAAATGATAACATTTTGACATATTGGGTTAAATAAAATATATTGTTAAAATTAATCTCACCTGTTTCTTTTTACTTTGTTTACTGTGGCAACTAGAATATTTAAAATTACATATGTGGTTTGAATTACATTTCTGTGGGACAGCACTGATCTAACAGTCACAACTCAACTTCTCTAAGCCTCAGTTTCCACTGCTGTAAAAAGGAGAAAATAACTATTGCCCTGTTTCACTGATCTGTTGTCAAGATAAAAGAATTAATGTATAGGAAAGCCTTTTGTAAACTATTACACACTATATAAGTGACTATCAAGAAGAACAATTCCTTATGAAAAAGGCTGCATATTAAATAAAGGTGGTAAATACAAGTTGCAGCTACTCTAGCATAGCATTTTCATGTGCCAAAGAAAACTAAGAAATGTGGACTTGCCCTCCAAACCTTTCAATTCTTTCAGTTTACATAAATTTGAAACACTAAGCACACCAAACCATCTGACAGGCACCATGATGGATGAACCCCTCCCAAGAGCAGGGTGATATTCCACGAGCACACTCAAGGGATGAAAAACTGTCATCCTACTCTCAGAAGTCAGCCTGGCTTGGAATTCGCAAGGCTGTGGGATTAACATCCTCCCAGGTAGTAGGCTTATCAATGCAGCACTGACTGTAAACAGCCAGCCATCTGGACCCAGGGCTTGTGACCACTGTTGATTGTCAAAACATTGGAATTTTCTAACCTACCACAAAAATATAAAAACTGAGCCTAAATTGGAAAAAGCTAATATTCCTCACCTAGAAACTGCTTCCTATTTTCAACCTTTTTTTTAGAATTGCATCTGACTTTCCTGGAAGTACAAGGTAAGGGTATAAGAAATCTCAAGGACTGTGAGGCTGAGATAAATGAAGAATGAAAGCATGAATTCCACCTACACTTAAAATAAAGGTGCTTTGAGACTCTCTCACCAGGCAGCACAATGTTCCGTTGATGGGCAGAGCTCCAAGCGAACAAATTCAAAGTCCCCAAATACAGACCCAGGGAACAAGAAGTCAACCAATTTTATCTACCATCCAGCCTCATATTCTGACATATTATCTCACCTTTGACAGTTTGCACTGATAATATCAAAACAGTTGTAATTCTCCAAGCACATCAAGCCTCAGAACCTGTATATGTGCTAATCTGCTGGAATGTGTTTGCACTGCCCCCAGCGCTGTTTCCCTGGCAACCTCCTACTCCTTCCTTAAGAGTCAGCTAGTGTAACCTCCTTTGGGAATCTACCTCTGACACAAGCTACAACACTCAGACCTGCATTATAAACCTATCCTCCCTAAAATGCAAGCTAGTACACATGAAAAACAGCATGGAGGTTCCTCAAGAAGTTACAAATTGATCTACCCCCATGATCCAGCAATCCTACCTCTGGGTATACACCCAAAGGAAACAAAATCGTTACCTTGAAAAGATATCTGCACTCCCATATTCATTGCAGCATCACTCACAATTGCCAAGATACGGAAACAACCCAAGTGTTCATCAACAGATGAATGGACAAAGAAGACGTGGTATGCATACACAATGGAATATTACTTAGACTTTAAAAAGAAGGAAATCCTGTCATTTTTGACAACATGAATGAACCCGAAGGGCATTATGCTAAGTCCAAATAAGCCAGATACAGAATGACAAATGCCACATGGTATCACTTACATGTGGAATTGAAAAAAAAAGAAAAAGAACTCACAGAAACAGAGAGTAGAAAAGTGGTTGCCAAGGGATTGGGCAGGGGTGAGAAGTTAGTAAAAGGGTACAAACTTTCAGCTATAAGGTGAACAAGCTCTAAGGATCTAATGTATAACATGGTGACTATAGTTGATAACACTGTACTGTACAGTTGAAATTTGCTGAAAGTAGAACCTAAAGGTTCCTACTAAATAAATAAACAAATAAGCTGAGGCACATGTTAACTCGATGGGGGAAATCCTTTCATAATGTCTACGAATATAAAATCATCACATTGTACATTTTAAATACCTTACAATTTTGTCAATTATACCTCAATAAAACTGGGGGAAAAACCTATCCTCCCTATGTTTCTGTATGCAGCTTTCTATTTTCCTGAGATCTTTTAACCACATCTTGTAATCTAGTCTAACGTGTTGCCAAGAACCTTTGCTCCTTGCTCCTTATGTGTCCATGCAGGGGGACATCCACGAGAGTGACAACTCTTGGCCCCCCTCCACCACTCCTTACCCCTCTGCTCTTGACTGGCAGGTGAGTTAGAATAAACCAGCCACGCTCAGCCCTAGTTTCCCGGGGATGCCTGTTGCATTGGTGTCTTAGCAAACTCCTTTGACTGACCTTGGCCACAGTCTCCATATAACTTTATAGTTGTTATAAAACATTATTTTGTCTCCCACTATCAGACCCAGACCCCCATGTCCGTATCAGTTGGTTGCAAACACAGGTGGGGAAAAGGAGTATTATTTATTAGTCTCCTAAAACTCCTAATAGTCCTTGTACATTTAATAAATAAATGAATCTTGATGCAATACTACAGCCATAGGTGAAAAATTAAAGTCAAGCTAGGGAAGCACAAGCAGCTTAACACGGAACACCTGGAAAATACACGCAGCCTGATGTCATGCCAACAAAGTCCCCCTTGAAGACAAGAGGTTAAACAATGACAATAACTTTTGTTATTGATTATAGGCCTGGCCCCTCACCTCCCTCTCTTTACGGCAAGGGCTGGGTGTTACCCATTTTTTGTGTCCCCAAAATTAGTACCTAAATAGCAGGCATGCAAATAGTTGTTTAATTAATAGTTAAACTAAAGCAAATCATTATGTTGTATACCTGAAACTTATATAATGTTACAAGTCAATTATATTTCAACGTTAAAAAGTAAAAAAAGTATGATAATAAGTGCTAGCCTACACACATTTATGGGTTCATCCTGGGAGGAGGAGAGCATAGATAAAGTTAGAGTTGGCTCATGATCGCCAGGCTCCGAGCTCAGGTATAAGATGATGTATGGAACAAGCCAGGCAAAATGACATCCTATGAAAGAAGGTCCTGACTAAGCCTTGACAACGGTGGTGAGAAAGGGGCTTCTAAACTTCGAAAACCCTCAAGGCAAAGGGGTCATTAATATTTGAGATATTATAGAACAGTAATTAAGATGTGGGTTGAGCAGTTGAACTGACTGCCTCAAATCCTTCTAAGCCTTGGTTTCCTCATTTATGAAAGGAGAATAATGAAACTACTGACTTCGCAGGATTTTTGCAAGAATCAAAGAACTTAATTCATGTCAAGGCATTCATTAGTTCACACTTGTGACACAGGAAGTGCTGAACTCCTTGTAGGAGCTAGAGCAGCAACAGCAGCAGTAACAACAGAAGTAGCTTAATTTGGACATTCACAATTAGGAGAACACAGATGTAGCATGAAAAAAGATTGCAAGGGAAAGAGAAGGAAGAGATAATTTAATGTGATAGAGGTAGATCTCTCAATTAGCTAGATGGAAAAGTTGTCATTTTTACCATACCACGGAGTAAGTTGATACGTTTGACAATTTACGTAGCTTAGTTTGTATATTTTTGATATATCTATCACAATTCTGACAATTTCAGTTCTCCCCCATCAGGAACACTTGACATTAAATTAGGAGCATCCTAGAGCCACCATCTTCTATAATGTAACCTTTCCTCTTGATTCTAACCTCAGGTCAGAAATGTGCAGGTCTGCTAAGTTGGGTTGTCTTGCGCTGACTGTAACTAAATATTAAATTTTAATTCTCACTCATCCCCATTATCTATTTACAAAAAATGAGACTCACAAACTAAGATTTTCCTAACTTTCTCCTCTCTTTCACATTCCACACATAATTATCAAATTGACTTAGGGTTTCCACAAAAAGAATTCCACATGCAGAGTTCTGTTATTCTTAAACTCAAAATGAAGAATGCTCAGTTTTTAAATCTATCCTGGACTAAATGTATCTAAACATTTTTAGATTTGCTGGAAGGAAAATCACAATTCCCTTTCCCAAAGCCAATATTTGAGTTGGTAGCCTGTAGCTTGCAAAGCAGTCACCCACACTTAAAAGTTCTGCAAGCTGCTATCCTTAAGCTGTTTCCTTAAATTGTAAACACCTGTCTTCTTAATTCCCCTTCCTCATATCCCCTAGGCAACTTGTAGAGAAAAAATTTAAGAGAGTTAGTAAAATAAACACTTGCTTCCAAATTTACATTCCATCTTCCCACACATCTAAGATAAAAGTAATAAAGGTTTATATTTGATGTGCTAAAGCTGGCATCTTAACCAAATACTTGCCCATCTACACTCTAAAAGAGAGAAGATGCCAAAATTTCAAGTTCTTAAACACTTCAAACTATTCTGAAAGATCGACCAATGTATGCAATATATCTACACTAACACAAGTTTAGTAAAATTACTGAAAAAGAAGTAGTGTAGTAGAAACTAGTTCACATAGGATTGCTCTCCTCTGACCATTTTCAAAGTTTGGGATGACTTCCTCTATCCCCATCAGTTTCCTACTGCTATTTGCCAATGTACACACATAACTAAAACTTTTAAGGACACCTCATAAATGGGCCAAAACATCTGTGCTTAGTGTAGCAAACTATTGTTGCAATTCATTATAGTTTCTACTACATTTCTCTAATTTGCCATTAAGAATCCATTAGAGTAAACTGCACTGTCACGGATTGAAATCTCTTACCACACACTGAAAACCTAAAGGCATAACCAACTTTACTAATAATTCCTCTACAAACCCAAAAACTTAAAGGTCAGGTGTATTTTATTTTCTCCAACCTGGTCTCGTAAAAATAAATCACAGATATATTCCCCTTCTGCAATTTAATTACCCTCTGGAGATGGCGGGTTAGAGTTGGAGGGTGTCATTTAGCAGCCTCTGGGGAACTGGAACCTCTTTCATTTGCATTGCTTCTTTGTAACAAGAATTCAGACAGACTGCCTTTTTTTCTCAGAAAAAGGTCACAGTCTATCATTAGGAGCTTGACTGAGAAATGGTAACATGGATATTTTTAATGATAAAAGTTAGAGACATTGAAAACCAATAACTATTGACATTTAAAGTATTCATTTTTAAAACAGAGGGCACTATGGTGTGTCATCAGCACGTTCCTCATTATTGGGTTTTCATCCATTTACAGAATCTCTGGGTCAGAAGGGGCAATAAAGGTCATTGTGTCCAACTACCACCTGATGCCTCGAAAATTTTCCTTCCTCTGTGGTACAGTCTGACCTGTATTCTAATAAATTACTTTTATAATCAGTGAAGAGCCAAGTCTTTACAATTTATATCAAATCTTCAACTTTATGCATTGGCCTTATCACCTTTGTTTTATTTAAACCCTAGAAAATAGTATTTTTAAAACTTCATAATTTTCACTTTGAATTCCTTCAACTCCTTTCTCCACTGGGCATTAATTTCTGGTTATTTTTAAAATGTCTTTAATATCTTGAAATGCAATTAAGTCAAAAAAGCATATGTTTTATTTCCTTGTTTATTAGAGAACTGATGAAAATATGCACCATTCAGATCTTTCATTAACATGTTTTCAAGAATAAATGTTTTCTTTGTGTCCACAAAAAAGAATATCTCAATAACGTGTATATAAAATGTGAGTAACATTCTGATGACAATAATTACTGTGAAATTCACTGCAATGATGATTACAGATTCAGTTCATATAAAGTCTTATCCTGAGTTCACCTGCCTTTCTTCTTCTATTATCTTTAATCATGTTTCCCTTCTCTTTATGGTTCTCCATTTACCTCCAGATGTAAACAATTGATTAGTGTGGTGAGTGATTTTAAACAGAAACCATTTATGCCAGGGGATGAAATGGCAATAATTCTAGGATTAGAGAGGTTTTCCTACACTTAAAATGCACCTAAATAATCCAGAGCCTCCCAAACACAGACCACTTATGCCTTAGTGTGAGCTCATCATCACCCGTATCCTCAGAAGCTGAGAGCATCTTAGGTTTTTCATTGATTTGACAAATATTTGCTTTGATTCCACTCAGTTCCAGATGCTGTGCTAGGTATTTGGTTTACCAAGAGAAGTTAAACATAGAATCTAACATCAAAGAGCTCTTTCAAATGGAGGAAGACAGACATGCTTAGTAAAGAAAATAACAGTGGTGTGCATAGGTGACTACGGGGGCAGGGAGCAGCTGTACCCACCCCCAACGGGGAGTAATTAGAGGAGCCAACCCCACTGAGTTTGAAAGGACAAACTTGAGGCGGTAAAGATAAGTGAGGGAGGAGAGGGGGTCTCATCTTATCTGGCAACTGTGGGTCCCTTTTAGACCTGGAAATAACATTTGATATCATCTAGTTCAACCAACCTCTTCATTTTGCAGATGGGAAATTCAGTATTTTGGGGAGCCATTAATCTTTACAATGTTTTTTAGAGACTGTTAGAAGGCAAACATTATGTCCATTTTTACAGAAAAGAATATTAAGCAAGCGTATAGGAAGTGTCACCTACAAACTGCCACTTGCCATCTACCTCTACAAGGATCAAATTATGAGCCGCTGTGGCTGCTGACCTTCAAACTCCCTGAAAGGAGGTCAGGGTGGAGATCACTGTGCTGATTTCCCAGGCACTCTGTGCTCTGGGAAAAACTGGCAGAACAGGCCACCAGATAGTTAGATATTTTCAGGAGACGATTTTATGAGCCCAAATCTTGCATCTTCTCATATCTAGAAAAGCATTAAAATCCTTCATGGTGACGTCTGCTCCTCATGACTAGCAGTAACCTTCACAAGACAAGCAGAAACTTTCTGCAAAAAAATATGTGCTTGATTGCATGTACTCCCCCTTCACCAAAATCACATATATACTGACCTTCCCCCCTACCTCTTTAGAGCAGTTCCTCAGAGCTATCTGAAATGCTGCCCCCAGGCTATAGTGTTCATTTTAACCCAAAGAAAATTTAACTTATGACTCTCACATTATGCTTTTTTTTTTCAGTAGACAGAAATAACTTACCAAAAGGCCCCACAAAAATATCTGATGAATGTGAACACATATCTCAAGTCAGATATCTCTCACTCAACTAGTTATGATAGGAGAAAGGACATTATTTCTATGCCAAAGAAACAGAGCACTGGGCTGAGAATTGAGAGCCCTGAGACTAATAGTTCTGTGACTTTGAACAGGCTCTTTACATTTCCTCACTTACGAAATGAGTCGGTGGCACGAAACAGCCTAAAATTCTAGGGCCATGTTGTCAGACTGCCCCAGTTCACAACACTGTGCACCAAAATATCTGTTGCTTGAAAATATAAAGTTTCTAGAGTCTCCCCCACATCATCTGAGATTAAATGTCCCCTTTCATTAAGTTTTTGGTCCCTAAAATTTTTAATTCCATGCTTCCTCTTTATCCAGACTTATATGTATTTCTTTCTTTTTTTTTTTTCCAAAATCTCCTAAATTGCCTGAGCTATGATTAAGCATTTAGAAGATTCTCAACAAATTTATCCCATAATGAAAAAGCACTCTCAACAAACTTGTAGCTGTGGAGCTTAAAAGCACTAAAACTGCAATATTTACAATATTTCAAACTCGAAACCATAACAATCCACCATCAGAGGGAAGTAAAAGCAGCCCAAATGTGAAGGAAAATGGTTAAATATTAATATGATGAGGTTCAAATTACAGGTCTGAAAATTCACCTGAGAAATTTTTCTTCTCGGTTCATAGAAAAGTCAAAGCCATGTTAAGACAGATTATCTCTATCAAACCCTAATTTCACACATTTCCTGTTTTTTAACTACCTCCTCCTTTTCCTATTTATTTACTAAATATCCTTTAAGTTTCCATGTTCAAAACCCAATGGCAAAATAAAACAGAAAAAGTTAAGTTACTTGTTTGTTTTGTTCTTTATTTATTTGATCGGGTGGGTGGGTAGGTAGGAGGTTTTGGGTTATTTGTTCATATACAGAAATTTTTTTCTCTAATATTACAATAGAGGGTTCAAGATATAAGAAAAGGCTAAATTTGATGAGATCTTTAATTTCTCCTGGTATGCCAGCATTAAATTAATGCCCAGTTCTTTAATATGTTTAATGTGTTCTCAGTCAATTCAGTTTTCAATATAGTGATTGATATTGACTTAAAGTACTAAACTTTTCTGTATTTGTTTCACCTACTGTATAAGACCTTATTTTCCTTGGAATATCTTTGAGATTGTGTCCCACAAAAATCAATACTGTAATGAAATTATTCTATAAATTTATTTATTTTACGTTCATGTTATCCCTGAAAACAATTACATTCAAGTCTATGGAAGGTTTAATGTGGGTGTAAAATCAATCCCTGAAAACCTTAATAGTAAAGAGACTTCCATATATTGAATCACTGCTATAAGAAGCTTATTCATTAGAACTAGTATTACAATATTATGTATCGATTGCATTTGTTTTATTTAGTTCCATTTATATAATCTTCACCATCCATCAACATAAAAATGTCTGTTTCAACTGCCCTTTTAATTCTTTCTGCTTTAGAATCTCTGCTCATCCCACTATTCCACATTTTACCAAATAGAACCTATACATTTTTCACCCATTTCACTATTTACATTCACTTACATTTATTTCCAATATATTTCAATACCACTTCACTATATATAATATTTAAAAAAAAATAGTAAAAGCAATGCACTACAAGCTCACTGTCCTTCAAGAATATACAAAGTACCTGAAGAGGCAGGGCATAAATTAATGAGATAGTTACTGCATTAAAAAGTAGCAAATGAAAACCTTTAAAAGGAATGTGACAGGAGTTCTGGTTTCAGATACTGACATAGGAGACTTGTGAACTTACCTCCTCCCATGGACCCACCGAATCTTCAGCTGCATATGGAACAATTCCCTCTGAAAGAAATCGAAAAACCCATTAAGTGTCATCTACACATGGGGCAAATGAGAAAACAACGCACATTGAAACACGTAGGAGGGACTGAAACACAACCTTGCCACAAACCTCACCCCAGCACAGCGACAAACAACAGGGAGGGAACTCCCCACTCCCAGCTGCCCCCTGAGGAGCGGAGGGTTTGGGCCCCACACCTGGTACCCCAACTTTTACGTCCTGTTCTCCCTGCTTCCACGATCACCAATTTAGATTCAGGACACTGTAGCCTCCTTGTTCACTGTCACTACTTCTAGTCTCTGTTCCTTTGCTATCACTGTTATTTTTCTTGTTTTGAAGCCTATATTGTCATCTTAAGTCCTTCTGTACCCTGGCTTAATCAGTGGACCCTAGAAATCTTTCCTCACATCCTGAATTAGATACCTTTATTGGATTCTTGAAGGACTTCATATTTACCATTATTTTGCACTTAAAAGACCTCTTAATCATTGTCTATTCACCTGTATGACTCCTCCTTCAGTCTCTCAATGACTTGAAGGTAAGGACTGCGTCTTCTTCTCCTCTGTATTCTTGACACATAATATATTTCCTGACTTAGGACATTGAAGATACTCATAAATATTTGCTAAATGAATGAGTCACTGAATCCCGTACCACTGTCTTCCCATTCTCATCACAGGTGATAGGGTTCAGGACAAGCTGCCCCAAAATATGGCACCTTGGCATAGTGAACATTTCAAGCTGAAAGAATCTGAGAAACAACCAGCGTAGGAAGGATTCTCTGACCTTCTCCTGAGGCAGGTCATAAGATGCTCAAGTGAGAAGTGCCCTCCCTACACCCAGAGGAAAGGAGCGTCCTTATCTCTGGAGACAGAGAGACACCAAGAGCAACCGGAATAAACAGGCCTTGCTGTTCCCCCTGTTCACTGCCTTTAGCTTGTACCCTTTTTCAGCCCATCACGTTTTTCCACAGCTCTTCATCAAACCTCACACAAAAACACTCAGATTTAACGACTTATTTGGTTCCTCATTTCCTTATGAAGGCTCCCAGGTCACATAAAACTTACATTAAATAAATGTGTATGCTTTCCTCTTGTTAATCAGGGGCCTCAGCCGAGAATTCAGAAGGGTAAAGGAAAGATATTTCCACACATACACACAGGCGTTCTCCAACTTCCCTCCTTCCTCAGGAACTTGAGCACCTGAATATCAATGCTCTTTACTCCACCCACTCCCTCATCACTTTGCCTTTACAAAACACCTTTTCTCACCTGGATTTATTTAAGCCTCTCTTAATTTTCTCCACTACATCCCTTCTTCTCCAAAGCACCTGGCCCAGTGTCGTGAACTTAAGAGGCGCTTGGGAAGTACATATGCTAATGAGCAGAACAGCATCAGGCTCCAGAGGTGACAGTCTTCAGAGGTGTGGGGCTGACCTGGTTGTGCATCACACCTCAGTAAGTCATCTCTGCTGCCATGAATGCAAGTCTCTTCACCAGTTAGAACTCTCTCATTGAATATCCATTCTTTCTTCTCCCTTCTTATACCCCTTTTCCTTGGGATTTCCAGGGAACTAAGCAAACAGCAGCCAAATCCCAGTATCCCTAGAAACAGCACTGATGCACAGTTATAAACTTTGTGGCTTCACTTTCTTTGTGTCTTCAGAAAGCTTAACACTCAGTCACTACATGTACTGGGTGGCATTATTTGCTCAAGTTTTCACCCCTCCACATCCTTATCATGGTTCACTGTTGGGTAAACCACAGCAAATGCTACAATGCCCCAGTGCAGGTGGGCTTGGCCATGTGACTTGCTTTCACTGAGAGAAAGTGAGTGGAAGCAAAACTATGTCAATTCTCAGCTACAAGCATCACGTGTTTCTGTTTTTCCCTGCGAATTTATGGCATCCTCCACAAGAAGAACAAGCTTCAGAGAGCCACTGACCTCAAAACAAAAGACCTTTGCAGCCGACCTGAGCTCAACACACAGCCTGAGACAGAACCCCATTAGCTGACCAGCAGAACAATGACCCAGAAATAAATCAGTTATTTTAAACCAATGAGATTTAGGGTTTGGTTGTTAGGTTGCATTACTGCTAAACCAGACTGATACACCTTGCTTGAGGTATGTTCTGATTTATAAACCACTGGGCTTTAGCCAGTAAACTACAGTATAAGAGCAGAATCCTGTTTTTAAAACAGATGTTCAATCTAATAAAGATATTAGAAATATCTCAAAAAAGGAGAGGTCCATATTTTACAACTCACTGGAGTTTTATGATGCTTTGGATTGGTTATTGTTCCTGCTGCTTACCAGGGTTGGTACCGATCATTCTCTTCTATTAATTGATACGGCTAAGGTCCTATTGGCCCTCTTTCTCTTCCTGAATGCATTTAGTCATAGTCATGATTAGAGCCTTCTTTATGTGGATGCTCAGCTCAAATGGTACCCATAAACTTCAGCTGCATTATATCTTCACTGTTGAAGTAAAGCTTTTTAAGATTTGTGAAGAGCCACAAAGAATATGATTGGCATATACATGATGTATAGTGATGAACTGAATATGGAAAAATACCCACATTTTTAGGCAAAGAAGGTATAAAATTGACTAAAAACATTTTGAGGTTAAAGAAAAAGCTTAAGGTCCTAATCCCTGACATCATTAAAGCTGGTTTTTTCTTTCTTATTTTTATTCCAAATATAGGTTCACATTCCACATAAAATTAGGACTCAGGTAGCCTGGGAATTAATAAACAGATGGGAAACTCAGAGTCCAAAATTGGAATCCTTATTCAGCCTCTGCTACTGTATCATACTTAAAATTTTGCTCTTTCATCTCTACAACGAGTTGATTTGGCAAAACATTCCAGTCGCAATGTTTAAGCTATTTTAGAGCCAGTTTTTAGATATCTCAGAGGTAGTTGAAAAACTCTCAAAATATTGAACAAAAAGCTATCTTTAGTTCAAGTTAATTTATGATTTAAGCATTAAAACATATAAAAATTTTAGGGACTTCCCTGGTGGCACAGTACATAAGACTCCACACTCCCAATGCAGAGGGCCCAGGTTCAATCCCCTGTCAGGGAACTACATCCCACATGCATGCCACAACTAAGAGTTTGCATGCCACAGCTGAAAGTTCACATGCCACAACTAAGGAGCCCGCCTGCCACAACTAACACCCAGTACAACCAAATAAATAAATAAATATTTTTAAAAAAAACATAAAAATTTTTGAAAGGTTGATTGTATGTGATACAGTAAATCTTAGTAGGAACAACCCAAATTTTAGAAACAGTCATGAATTTCCTCCTACTTCAAAGCTGAATAACATCTGGAAAGCTACTCAACATTTTCAAGCCTTGGTTTCTTCATCTGGGAAACATAATAACAAAAGTACCTGAGGACTCTGTGAAGATGGAAGCAGAAGACACACATGTACATTGTATCAAAGCACCAGTTTCTGGCACAGCTACAGCCCAACAAATGAAAACTAGTATTTATTAATAGTGGAGCAAAATCACAAAACAACAATAAGGTATCCAAAATTTGAAGCTTACGTGTTGTGAGAAATGGAGCTACTTAACGAGGTAAATAAATAAGATTTACGTGGCTTCTGGGATTGATTGCTCTCATATAATCATTGAGTTTATCTTTGTTACAGCTGGGGAACAGGAGAGCAGATAGACAGAAGGGCCCTGTTTGAAACACCTTCTTAAGGAATCAAGAAGAACAAAATAAAACACACAGGGTCTCCAATTCCAAATGCATTACAAGCACTAGTGTCATCACAAACCAAAGTTATCAGGATCGT